>NW_026934405.1:0-60962 GCF_032062105.1 Saccostrea cuccullata
AAGAGAAGGAAATTCTCCATTCTTTGTCTGCGTGTTTTCGTAGTTTGTGCCCTATTGCTACAAAGTGGCATCCACTTCCGACTATGTCATTAACAATAAAAGATGGAGGCCATGAGTGACATCTGTTGATCCATTTGGAGGCAGAAAGGGGCCAAACATCACAGACAAAACATAGGGCAGCGTCAAACTCTACTACCCCGTAAACACCACTATAGCTACCACACGGGCCATGTTCTATAGAATTAGGTATAATTGCTGAACATGTGATCTGTCTGTATTTGGAACTGGATATATAGAATCTGTCATTTATTCTCATACATGCTCTCTTTACACTTTCCCTATATGTTGGTGTCAGTAGTTCAAGTAAACCAAATCCTGGTGGGCTATCAGAACAATCACAGAGAATCAGTGTTTTTCTATTTAGGTCATAATTCTGAGCCTGGTCCAAGTCCCAGATTACACAGTGGTCATTTGGCCAATACATACTGTCCAAATCTGACCCCTCTAGCCTGAATCCTTCTCTGCGACTGCCACTAGTCATCATCCTGTGTTCTTTTCTTGTATTAATTACTTGATCGCTCATCCTTTCCATGAAGTCCACTATCTCTCTCCTCATGATCACCGTCTCTGAGGACCCCACTTTGTGACTCAGTCCCATAAACACAGACTCTGATAAATGCTGTATACCTAAGTCCCTGCACAAAACATTCAAAATAAATATATAAATAATGTTTAAAAAATAGTTTTTTTTAAGAAAGTTGTATGTTTCAATATTAATCCAATGTATTTTGATTTTAATTATAGTCTTACAGGTCGTTGTTTTTATTGTACAACATCTCAATAAATACATAATCATACAATGATTTATAGAATTTGAAGAAATATCTGCATGTCTGCATTGATTATTAACAGGGTACATGTATGTAGAAGATGTTTTTTTTCTTACAGCCATTTGTAGGAAGTCATTTTCACATTATAGTGTTCCTGTTACTTTAATTAAAGACTATAATTAGAAGTGGAAAATTCCAAATGTTCACTTCCAGTTTCACAGTGGAAAATCCCTAATGTAATTTTCAGTTTATAAATACATTAACGTGTATGAAATCAATAATATCATAGTTTGGTATTTGTATGAAATATTAGAAGTCTTGCACTTGCATGATTTTGAGCCATGAGCACATGCAGTAGTTTTTTGTTAAAACACATGTATAGGGCATAATTAATTAACTGATAATGAAAATTATTAAAATAGGCACCCCCTTTCAAAGTGTAACTCAGAGATCCCTCTGTAAACTATGCTTCAAGTAGGTCATTAGGACATATTACAATAATCAAAAGGAATGTATTTTTTTTAGCAATAAATAAACAATGAAGCTAATGAATATGTCAAATTGATTTGGAAATCTCACCAACTTATTTGTTGAATCTTACATTACTCTCAGTATCTTGAATCCTCTGGTATAGTTCAGTTTTTGGCTCACCCGAGCCAAAGTTACTCAGCTGAGCATATTGTGGCCCATGGGCTTATTGTTCTCGTCCAATCGAATTCTTGATAATAAGGTTTGACTGTAGTCGGAAAAAATGAAATGTTTGTCCCAGTCATTTTTTTTTATTTAAATCTTTTTTATTATCCCATCATATATTAAAGTACAATGCTTAGTGCCAGGGTTGGGGCCCTGGATTCACTATGCTTACAGGGTTACAACACAAGCTTATCTTATGATTGGACAATTTTTTTTTGTTAACCCATTCACTCATCATTCACTACAAAGGCATGCATATGTCCATATCAGTAGCTAACAAAGATATTGTCAACAGAAAAAATACACATCTGAAAACTGCAATTCTGTAGGTAATAGCAATTATACAACTTAATCTACATACATGATTTTCGTCTTAAAATGTTATCTCATTCCATCGTTTTTTGAAGCTGTCCATATCTCCAATTTTCTTATAAATATATTTCTCACAATTAGAGTAATATACAATTTCTTGTTTGACTCTCTCAAAAGATAATGTATTTTTCTTTAGTTTGGTTCTATAGATATACTTTTTAATTATACATATTACTAGATTTAAAATATTGGTATATTTGTAATATTTTCCCAACAGAACATCAACCTTATTCAGATTTATATCAAGTCCAAACTTTTCTAGCATCCAATTCAAAACATTTTCCCAAATTTCTACAACAAACTCACATTCCCAAAAGAGATGGCACATTGTCTCTGGATGTGTTTTACAAAAACTACATAAAAACGAGTCAGTAACACCAATTTTGTATAAAAATGTATTTGTGGCTAAAATGTTTCTTTCAGATACTTTGTCTCATTGTAACGAGATATACCCCAATGCGGTCGTGACACGTGAATGATTTTTGGCTTGGGTATCGACTTGTGCACATCTCCGATGGTAAAGCATTTGAGAACACATGAGGTGATCAAGACATTTTAAAACCACAACAAACAACATAATAATCATATTTCTGAATAATTATTGATTTGAATCAAAAGGAAAAAAATGCAAGTTTGGAAGAGAGATTTAGATGCTTTAGTACGTATTTTACAGTGCGCCAATTTATATAATTATGCAGAATAAAGTTGAAATAAAAAGCAGTAAAATCTGCAAACACATTTTCAAAGTATATCATTTGAATGGAACGAAATAACCTACGTCTTTGATTTGCAGGTCCTGAAGATGCAATTGATGCACATCGCGAAAACGCCTCGAACGCTGTAAACGTACCCACACCTAGAAATAAGGTTACTACATCGGTTCGAAGATGTGCACAAGTCAAATGATATACACCCTGAATCCCATTTATTGAAACATGCATCACAAAAAGGAAATAAACTCCATAAAAGCTCAATAGTAAACACACTGCATTACTCCGTCAGACTAGCACGTCGATACACTTAGTCCGTGCTGATCACATTTTGATCAGGGAAAATATCACAAGTGGAAAGAGAAGTTATTTGGTATTTGCGCCGCTGAAAAAGGGGGGGGGGGGGGTTAAAGTATCATAACTGATGTTCATAAGCTATAATTGTGAATTGTCTATCTACACGTACTTCTAATATACATTCTATACAAAGTCATGTATATAGTCTGCAGTTGGTTTGCGTCGCAAAATTCATTTGTCAAATATAACTGATTATTTTAGTACTAATCTCAAATCTAAACCAAGTAATGTGAGGTACGGTAATCATTTACTTCAAATCTTAAAAGCAATTCACCAGAATACAAATTTTTATGTGTACATCTATACGTCCTTTAACACACACACAAACACGAAGAAAGACCACCCCCTGTTCAGATTGAACATTTAGGCATTTAATTTTTTTTATTTAAGGCGGGGGGGGGGGGGGGCACGCAAAAATAATTGACATGACCGTTATTTAGATATTCTTGGAAGACAGACATTTCTGCCGAATTCAATTTTGAGATTTTATAAAAATGTGTCACTTCGACCACAAAGTATGTGCATTTTGAGGAATGTAACTGTTTTATGTTATTACAGAGAGTCTTTCGAGATTACAGTATCCCTGCCTGATAGTTTAGCTATTTTTTTGTATAAAAATAATTTCTTTAGGAGTATCTGACAGATAATTTCAAGAGCTATAATGTTTTTGACCCGTCAGTCAGTCTTTATTTTTAATCTTTTTTTTCTTTTTTTTTTTTTTTTTTTGGTCAGCACAACTTCTAATAAATCACTGCACGGAATTTTGTCGAACTTTGCAGATATTCATAGGAGACAATGTGTGTGTGTATATTTGCCCATCACCAGAAAATTCCGAATTCTTAATTTTTTTCGAGAATTTCCGCACTTTTACATTTAGATTTTGGCCATATCTTGAATATAGAGATGAGCAGTCTGTCAGCACAATACCTCATAAACTGCCTCATACAATTTCGTTAAACTTTGCAGATATTTAGGACACAATGTGTATAGATGAGCATATTACATGGATATTACGATTCCTTTATTTTTCTGGGAATTTCAGCACTTCGACGTTTGGGCGAGCGTGGGGTATGTGAACTTGCTCACTTTTTTTTCTTTCATTGTGCATTAAGGTAAGGTTTGCGTTAACAGGGAGATAACTCTTGCGAATCACCAAAGCGTTTGAAACAGGCGACTTTAAACCAGCGATGCTAAGCATCTCGGTAACGAATTTCCTCTGTCATACTTGATGTTTGTTGTCACTTATTGTTAGGACTAAAAACAAAGGACGTTTTAAGGAGAAAGTCTTATAACAAATCAAAGCATAGGAATCTGAAAAGCCTTTGAGATTAGCGTGATGCATGTGGATGAACCAATAAAGGAGGACTTGTTTATTTTCGATACGGAATGTGGCAAGTTGTAGGCCATTCCGATCAGAAGAAAGTTATCGACGCATTGTGCTGTTGTGTGTTTCTCGCTTCACCACTACACTAAAATTTTAAGTGAGAATGGGAAGGAAAAAAGAAAAGACCTGAGAGTATCCTGTAAAGTATTATGCTATATGCAGTCCGAACAGGGAAGAAAAGTCACGGTGCATTTGACCAAGTCCAATGATGATGTTGACAGTTTGATTGTTGATAGTATTTTCATCAGGTAATTATTTAACTATTCATTTTACTGAAAGTTATGAATGATCTTCTGACTACAGATTTAAAAACGATGAATAAACGGTACAAGGATGTCAGGATGTGGCTAATATCCCAACATTGCCAAAAAATAAAAATGCATTCATTCAAGAAATTATGAAAAAAATCCTTGCTTTTTAGGCCTAATATTTGTAACATTATTGGAACAGGTATTCAATTGTTCAAGTTACCTTTTAAATGAGGTTTGATTTTAATTAATATCTCATTTTTTAATTAATACAAATTGTGCATGACAAGAACATTAATTTTCTTGATCAAGCATTTGCATTTCACTAATTCAATCTACATGTATAAATTGTACAATAATTTCATATTGATTCTTCATTGATTATATTGGAAATTTCATTTCATTGAGTGAATGAAATTCAGTCCAATTCCTTATGCAATTCCAAAAATGCAATTCCTTAAATGTTATTGTAAAAATGAACACATATGATTTCAGATCAATTGGGTCATTAATTGGAATAGATAAGAACAAAAAAAAGTACTTCAGTGTTTCCTTAAAAGATTTGTGCCATCAATCAAAGTAGAGGTCATCCCATATCAGCTCAAGAATATTAAAGAAAGTTGGATGGATCAAGCTAAGATGTTGAACCAGACATGGCAAAGTCAATGGAGATTTGGAAAAGAAATGATGATTTGTTGTACCCAATGCATATTTTTTATATGTCTATAGATTATAGAAAAAAATTTAATGTTTAACAGCATCCTATCTACCTGGTAGTATATACATGCTGTTTTCAATATATTTAGAAAATATGTGTATGTGATGATTGCAGTGCATGCTCTGTTTGTCCATCTTTGAATTTGTTTTCAGTAAAAAATAAATGTATACATTAAGGTATTAATTGAAGGTTGCTTTTGTCTACACTTACAAGTAACAAGTTTCTTAAAAGGGTTATTTTGTAAAATTGCAAGGAAATTAATACATGAACAATTAAATTTAATATTTTTATTCATTAAATTTTGTTCTTACCAGGACCTAATATGCTCAAATAAGTATTTCTGAAAACTGATGAGTTTTGTAAATAAAACTGCAGTGAACATTTAACAGTTTAAAATATGACACTTGGAAATTGAAAGGTTGTTAATTTAGTAGGAATGATAAGACCAGTTTAGTAATCAACTAAAATTAAAATCTTTCACAAATACATGTAGTTTATTTTAAAATTGTTTACATTTATAATCTTTTAATTTTTTTCTGTATTTTGATTTTAAAAAGGAGAAAAAAATTTTATATTTAAATTATTATTTCATGGATATCAAGGAGCTATATCTATCACTCTAACATTGTTTCTTTTTCCCTGTTCTTGACAAATATTTATGACAGTGTTATGTCATTTTGCAAAATTTGCCTTTTCTCTGAAATCAGAAGTACTCTGTAAACTCATTAAAGTATGAATTGATGTCACTTAGAATTCATCTTTATTTTGTTCTGTCTGATATTTCAATTTAGATTCTCAGACTACCTAATCCAATGATTGAGCTAATGTCCATGAAGTGTAGAAATAGGCCATCTTTAAGATATGTTTGGTTGTCGGCCTCTCCAGACCGACTGACTAAAATGACCAGACTGAAATTTTTTTCTCAATGCAGGGCCGTATTTTTTCTTTTTATTCCTCTTATTCCCCGTAAAGAAATGTTGTTGAAGATTTTCTCACCTACCGACCCAATAATTTTACCCAGAGTCAAGAGAGGGCAAACAAACATTACTTTCAAGATAGCATTTCTACTCTTCGAAGTAAAGAAATCATTTAATTATAAAAACAGCAGCTTTGTGGATGCAATGCTTACAACATTTCACTCAAAAGATGGCATACATGTATAATGATAGTCACGAGACATAACTGAATAAAGATATTTTGCTACGAAGATGTCTAGAAATTACTACATGTTGGAATAACTAAATCAGCATGAGGTCAAATTCAGAGGCTTTTAATTGGGTTAGTTGCAACATGTTCTGAAGTATGTTTATAAACATATACATGTACTTCTAAAGGTGTTGCAGTATAATTCATGGACAATTTCATCAGAATATTCAGATGTAAAGATTGCCATAAATACTAGATTTCTTCCATGGAATAAATTTTTAGACCATCTTGTAGCACAGGAGGAGTTTTATTTTGAATATTTTTGGCCAAGTTTTGCTTAAAAACAATATCAAAAATACATTTAGTCTTTAACATTCACCATGACAAGGTGATATCAATGTTGTCTTTATAAGTGTAGAAAAAGCCTGATTTTTGTGTTCCGAACCCATAATATAGCCCGTTTCCATGGAAATAATATTGGGGACATACATATTTTTTTGGTTCAAATTATTTAAAATGATCAAATTAATAACTTCATGGAATTTGATGGAATCGGTAGATATGTAAAACGTTGATTTTTATATTTTTGTTGCCATGGCAACGGTTTCACTTTATCAAGGAAAATTGAAAAATCTTCTTTTTTACCCAATTTTTCACATTTTTGATAACGGAAAATTAATAGTTTAAATAATAGAAGCATGAATTATACTAATTCAGGTCATTTTAATTATAAAAGTTTGACAATTAATAAAATAAATCAATTTTTTCAATGAAAATAATATTCGAGGTGAAATATGAAATACGTTAAATTTGGCGTCTTTTACTAAAAAAATGGGACGGGCAATATCTTTGAAAATCATATTAAATGATGAAGCTAATCTCCCTGAATAAATTGATATATAGCATGTGTGCATATTAAAAAAAATAAAAGTTGGAGGGAGACGCAAACCTTACCTTAAATTACAAATTACTTTAAATCAAATTATTTTAGATCTAAAAAAGCGTATACATAGTATTTATTTGATAATAATTAAACTGTTTCAGACGTTTTTCTTAAATTATTTTTATGAGAGTGTTAATATGCATGTTTTACCCCCCCCCCCCCCCCCCCTCCTATCACAGAAAAATATCTTCAAACGGTGAATGCATGCTTTATTATAAATTTAATTAAGTTAAACCATGTAATCATAAAGAACTATATGCGGTATTAACCAACATTTGCCTCCCAAAATCAAACTTTGATGGAGTAATATTTAATTAAGTCCTTAAACAGGGGAATATATGCTGACTTCAAAGCACTGAATAATTTCATAAGTAATGACGTCATATGTACGTAATGACGTCACAAATATGACGTAAATTTCAGTTTTTTATGAATTTTGCAGAAAAATGTACATATTTCGTCGATATTTTAAATAAAAGTCACCGAGCGCATGTGTGTTCAGGATAAATATTTTGATATAATGTGTAGAATGATAATATCAATGAAATATGTCAATATTGTTCCTGAACACACATGCGCTCTATAAATTTTAAAGCTTAAATTGTTGAAATTTTGTCCATTTTGTCCTCTTTCTGAAAAAGGATATAAAATCGGACTAGTTTGTGACGTCATAAAAACAGAAATTGTGAATACACTGCTCTGGAACTATAATATTTTCTGTGAACTTATATTTCTCCTACAATTTATTGAATTCAGCACATTTCAGGAAGTTTTCAAAATTTGACTTTTGTGGGGGCAAACATATGCAATATACCGCATATAGTTCTTTGATTTACTACATTTACAAACAAGAGTAATGTTTATTTTTGAAAAAAAAAGAATTTCAATCAACCCCACTGAGCTTCCAACCTTTGATATTTTCCCTGACCAAATAAAATTATCGGCATGGGCCACGTGTGTCCAAGCATCTATTACTATTGAGTTAGCAATGGATTACATGACTTCTGAGATGCATTTTTCAATAAAAGTAAAATAGGATAATTCTTTCGACATGTGCACATCCCTCTAACGTTAGCAGTATTCAGATAAATGTTTTATCACTGCGTTTGACGCGTTTTCTCGACCTGCATGCATTTTTGCTGTACATTGCTAGCAGGTACAAGTGGCCAAAAATCTTCGATTTAAAATGGCGGAATCGAACAAATATGTCGGACAAGGGCGTACAGGAATGTAGTAGGTCGTACACAGATGAAAACTGGTGCCTTTTTAAGAGTTCATGTCAGCTTTAATCTCAAATCTAACAATACAGAAAAAACATCTTTCCAAAAAACATTTTTTGTATCTTTCTTGAGTTTTTTTTTAAAAAAATCACTTCCATAAATATTCAAGTATTTAAGATCTGGATTTAAATCCCTTAATAATTCTTTCCAGGCTGATATACAGTAACCATCCAGTAGCCTGCGAATCCATGTGATTTTTAAGCTTTTACAAAAGGAATCAAGACATGTCATTCTCATACCACCATTTTCATAACTTTGACATATGGTAGTTTTAGCCACCCTGACTGTTTTAGAATTCCAAATATAATTAAAGAATATATCTTCAATTTCCTTTAGTTTCTGTTTAGATGGGCTAGGTAAAGTAATCAATAGGTGACTAAGTTTAGGTAAAAGCAAGGTTTTTACAACAGTTATACGACCGGCCGTTGATAAGCATCTTCTAGACCATGATGATATAAGTTTTTTGACAGTGTCAATCTTTGGAAAAAAATTCAAAGCAAATATAGCATCTGGATTTAAATCTACACAGTATGTTATACCTAAAACTGTAAATGGTTCCTGTGACCACATTAAGTTTGGATATTTATCACATAAATTGTTATCCGTATGAACAGTTGACCCGATCTTAATATATTGTGTTTTATCATAATTTGGTTTCAATCCAGAGAATTTGGAGTACTGATTAACTAAAGATAAAGTTGATTTGATGGATTCCTCTGAGCCATCCATCAACAAAACTGTATCATCAGCATATTGTAATAGTTTTTATCACATATTTAGTCCTTTATCCCGTGGATATAGCTCATTGGATATCGTTTTCGTATCCACACTATGTATTTCTACGCCGCGTGACGTAATGTAAATAAACAAATACATGTGTTTGATGGAGAGAATGACTAAATTTGTCAAATTTCAATTTATTTGATATATTTTAACAAGTTTTCATTCATGAATTAAAAAACAAATAGCGCTGAAATATTTTCTTTCTTTGATTTTTATACGAACTCTTTCATACAGCGTAATATTATTTATTACGTTATTTGGTCCGAGGTAACCGAAAAGGTTTGTTGAATTAGAAATAAAGACAAAATACACATTTATAGTGAACAAAAATATGTGATAAAAAAATCATTCAATCTCCCATGATTTGTGGTTTGATATGATTTTTATCCAACTCGTTGTGTGTTTTCTATCCCCTCGCCAAGGCTCGGGGATAGAAAACACACAACTCGTTGGATAAAAATCATATCAAACCACAAACCATGGGAGATCCTATATATATTCCTTACCTTCAATAACAATGCCCTTTATCAATTTATTATTTCTAATCATAATTCCCATTATTTCTGCACAGTGTAAAAACAAATATGGTCAAATAGGATCACCTTGCCTACAACCTCGTCCCATTTGGAAAAAAAAATGAAAAAAAACCCATTTTGGATAACGCATAACTTAGGCTCCTTAAGTAAAATCTTTGTCCATTTTAAAAAATTTTCACCAAAATTAAAGAATCTTAGTACTTTGAAAATGAATCTCCAAGATATAGAATCGAATGCTTTTTCAAAATCAATTAAAAGGATCTGACCTGGGTGATCATTTTCTTTACAATAGTGAATAATATACAATTATGGACTCTTTTGGTGTTGAATATGGTTTGTTATTCACCAGAAAAATATTCATATTGACCGAGGCGAAGACGAGGTCAATATGAATATTTTTCTGGTGAGTAACAAACCATATTCAACACCAAAAGAGTCCATAATTGTTTTATTATATAGTCAGGATTTGAATAAATAAGACATTGAATGCTGTATGACGACACGATTTACATATGCGATCTTCCATTGTTGAAAATTAAAAAAAATCTTCCAGATTACTGTTTGTAACCTCCGTGTTTTCCCTTTCGAGTTTCGCTATGTGTAAAACGTCCAGATGTTATAAAATAATCCTGAAATAGGGTTGAATAATTGTTTTCCCGCTCAGATACGTAGCTCGCTGCGGCCGTTGCAACCATTGTTTACAACGTTTTTCGATGTTTTGATTGTGACGTCACAATGCCATTGCACGCGCATTGACCCTCCGGTGAATACGGCCTAAAATCCGGTGAATATGTAGTGTTATGAACTGTTTGCGTTTGTATAGATTATATAGGGACTATAAAATAGACTATATAATAACATCATATAATAACCTGGAGTTTTCACGAATATATCTACCAGCAAGAAACCCTTTTTGATTTTCATGTATTATTTGTGACAGGATTAGTTTTATTCGGTTGGCTAAAACACTAGATAGAAGTTTATAAGTAATGTTCAGTAATGTAATTGGTCTCCAATTTTTTAAGTGTTCCCTTGGCTTGTTGCCTTTAGGGAGAATAGAAATTATTCCAAGTGTCTGCGTATAAGACAGCTGACCAGTCCCAGCCATTTTTTGTTACAGAAGAAAAGAAATTACATTTGTCAAAGTTAGCTAATGCACAGGCTATATCTAATAATTTAATTATTAGCTGAAGATGCTCAAATTCATCCATTTTCTTCAAAATTCAAGAATATTGCAATTTCACAAAGCCTATTCTGCAATACCTGAACTTTCAAAGGAAACATTTTTTTATTGAAAATAAAAGCACTGAGTCTCTTGACTTTGTACTGATGTTTGAAATGGAACATTGTGACTTTGTTAGAAAACATATAAGGACAGGGCCATTTTATGGAGTTAGTGAGCCTAGCTCTTTGCAACCAGTATGAAATTGAAGCTGGTTTATGTACTTATTTTTAGAGAATTTTACATATTTTATGCAATGATAATGAACCTAGCTATCTCTGTTAAAGTGATGCCTCCTTGATTCATTATATAAATCTGTCTTTAAGGACTTTGTAGTGACACCAACAGGGTGGGGAAGATAAACACGGAACAGTTCGCCCTGGTCATGTACCTCGTACAACAGAAACTAAAGGGGGTGGATCCTCCAGCCACCCTCACTCCAGAGATGATGCCCCCCTCCATGCGACCCAAGCGTAGTGCCGACACCACACAATTTGGTGTTACGGTGAGTAAAGGCTTCTTAATTTACACTTAAATTTTTTTAGAAATTGTAATATTTTTGAATTTTAAAGGAAATGCTTTGCATTATTAACTCATTAAAAAACTGATTTTTATTATAAGGTGATAAAAATCTAGTGTTAATCTACAAGAAGTAATTATTTGCTGGGTGTTTTACAGGATGGAGTGACTGCCGGACCTTATGGACATGTGGCCGATTCTTCAGCCATCAAAGAACTGGACATCATCTCCAAGGAAATTGAGGGCATGAAAAGGTAGCTTTTATTTAGTACATTGTCAGAGAGCCACAGATCCATACATTGTTAAAACCTTCAATTTATAGCAACGCTATTTTCTTGGCCTAGGTTGTAATTATTTCTTGTTTTTTATGTATTCCCCTGTTTAGATTAAGGTATTTGTTAAACAATCATACATTTTACTTCTATTCCCAATGCTTAACTTAATTTAAGAGTGTTTGAGACTATGTACTTTTGGTATACATTGATTATCTAGTTGAATTCTATGAGAGAGTTTTGGTATACATTGATTATCTGGAAAGGAACTTTGAAAGATGATACGGACGTTTTTAGTTTGTTGTTAAATAGAAAAAAAATGTCGATCAATGTGTATCATATGGAGAAATGACGTGCAGTTACTTCTCATTAATATTCATAAGATCCTACAAAATCTCAAATTATACCATTTCTTTAATTTTTTAATATTAAAACATTCAACACTTTTTTAATTTAAATTTCTTTAAGCCCTCGACATATCTAAATGGGTAGAATTTAGCGGTATCGTCAATTGGCAGTTAGTTATACCGTTTGTTTCAATAATAAGTAGGTCAGATGAGTGCAAAAAATTGTCGTTTTTAAATTTAAAAGGCGGTTGTAACTCTTCAAACAATGTCATAACAACAATATTTTCTAAAGATAGACCTTCGTTTGCACCTATTAATCGGCGGAAGAACTCAGTCATCATTCAATAAACACCTACGTTTAATCACTAAAAATGATAAAAACACTAATAAAGTTCTCTTTTCTTCAATAAAACGGTTGCAACTTTCATTTTGGCATCAACATCATTTTTTTCCAGTAGAGGATATAAAGAAAAAACAAAAGATCGGCGGAAGAATTTTATCCGAAATAGTTAGTATATAAAAATTAGCAATTTTTTTATACGTTCTCTATATAATCATTTATAGAATATGCCGCCATTATAGCTCCAATATGGCGAATATGTAAATGAGCAGAATGAACACCATTTCTCCATATGTAGTTCAGAACACCAGGGTAAGGAAAACGAGCAGCATCTGTTATGTATTTAAATGGACAAACACCCATTCTCAATATAAGGGCACAAATGCCTGTCTGATTTTTTAAAAAATGAAGTTCAAGATAACATTTTTTCTATCAATTATCTTTGACAGAAAGTATCTGAAGATTGTGTTACAAGTTTTCTTTTCATCAAATTTTAATACATGGAATAATGACAAGACTTTTAAGTAGGGGGTGCTTTTATTCAGAAATGTAGCTGGAAATGTATGTTACTCTCTCTGCAATGTCCAAAAAGTCTATGTATACCTTGTTTCAAATTATCAAAAACAATTATTTATAAATGAATATTGACGAAAAGTCGCATATTAAAAGTAAACAAACTGGAAAACATTTGCCAAAGATAAATTTAAGACGCTTAGAAATAAATTTTCTAGCACGTGGTAACAGTCTACCACATTTATGAGGATTGGGGGTGCATTTACAATGTAGATGGCTTTATGTGGTCAGTTGTCAAATGGATCATAACGATACTTTTGTTTTGTTCGTGTAAATGCAATTCATTGATTAAATTTTAAAAAAAAATGTAAGTTAGAAATGTACGTTACCATAAGTAACGTACATTTCAAATATTAAAATCAATTCTCTTACACAAGCGTACGTTACCCACACAATATATTGATACTATTTTAAATTGCATATCATAAGAAATGCATCATACTGGTTTTGTATTCAGAATGATATACGCAGGTATCAAAATTATATTACATATAAATGACCTTAAGATTAAATTTTTTCCTCAGCAGAATCATTTCTAAAATCTTTTCATTAAATTGGGGATTTTGCAGACTCCAACCTTTGAAACTTTCCTTTGCGTACACATTCGAGTGTCTGAAAGTATGAGAATACATGAAAATTCGTGCGAGATTTACTTATTTTGAATTTCATGGTAACGTACATTTCAGTCACGTACATTTCAAATGACCACTTTTCATGTAAAAAAATAATCTTTAATTGTTTTAAGCAAAACGTCTTGGCCAGTTTACAGGATTCAAGGGGTTGCTTACACAGAATTGTCTCCTATTTTCTATCTAATATATATTCTTAACGGAAGAATATAGGGTAACGTACATTACTTTCTTATATCTACGATTGAAAATATCTTTTTTTAAGTAAACATATTTATAAAAGTCGCTCAAATTGTTCAATTTCATGTTACATCATCTAAGTATGAGAAAATAATCCTTTGAAATTTCATATTAAGTCCATCAATAAATAAAGGAGAGAAAAAATATAAGGTGTAGATCAATAATCTTTGTGTTTGCTTGTAATGGGGTCGTAATAGAATTAAGCGACAGGGACATTGCACAATAAAAATGATTTATTATCACAAAGAAAATGTATTTATTGTTATAAAAAGAAATATATATGATACAAGGTTTTTAACTTATCAGAAAATTTTTACTTGAAAATCAAAACTGCATAAAACACAGAGGGGATTCAGCATAATATTTGCCTCGGCGACAGTAACGTACATTACTAATACGCTACTATATTTGAATTTGTAACTCCTTAAATATCCTTTCAGATCGATAATTATATGGGTTCTTATTCATTGTTATATGACTATTTATAATGTTGATTTGAAAATTTCATCAGTGATATTTCTTCTAAATAAAAATGAGGCGACACTATTTCCTTATATTGAGAATGGGTGAAAACTTTGTTTACGTTCGTAATCACGTGTTCGCCCAGGAAATTCACCTGGCAATTGTATTCACCGATATTTCAACAAAGGAATTAAAGGTACTTGGACACAGATTTGAAGTTAACTTTTTTCTCTATAATATAATGACTTATATATTTTAATAGCATTTCACACAAAAATTGATTGAAAATCTTATTTCGTTTAAAAGATATTGAAATTTCAAATATTTCGACGGGTTTGATTGACATATCCTTGCACTCTCAAAAATTTAATTTTATTCTTAATCCTTAGGAAAAGTGGCAATCTCGTTTTGTATAAATGAAAAATATTAATACTATAATCCAGAAAATTCAGAGTAGACACGTTCGAATGCAAAACAAACACACAATATATTGTCAGTCCGTGCAGTTGTGGTAAGCAGACTGTGATGATTGAACGCACCCGGTGAATTCTAAATATAAACAATAACAGAACTCGAGACCTGTTTGCAAAACCTGTGTACATAACACGAGTGTGCTCGATTTGCTAAACTCTGTACGCATCTCTTAGTTCGGAATGACGATACTTGTGAAGGTGTTTTGCTTTCTAACATTTCTACTCTGAATAAAATTATTTTTCTTGATAAGAAGTTTTAAATCAGAGATAAGCAGTCAAGGTGACCAGACGTGTTTTTTACAGCTCCTGCATTTCTTATCTATACTTAGCAATTACAATGGAATAATAATGAGTTTGAGTGATAGTTCTAACCTTTTCAAGTCACTTTTGGACTCATTTACTGGATTTTCAAGATCATTTAGTGTAAATAATGAGCTGCAAAATGAATCTGTGAAACTAGATCTAGATGCACCAGATTTCCTCCAAGTTAAGGAAAATCAGAGGAGTGTCACAATAACTTTCAATGGGGACAAGTACCCCATCATCTTGGATCTACTACAGAGAGAACTTGTGCTGTTTAAAAACCGTGAAAAAAGAAGACATGGATCTATATATAAATCTCACGACGATTCTGTCACAGTCACCATTTATGAGAAAACAAATACCCTTCACATCCAAGGAGACTCATATTTCTCGTGGTGCCAAGGATTTCTCAAGAATTTGATGACCTCTGATGAAAATTTAGAGACAAGATGTAAGACTATAGAGGAAACATCTCCGCAGTGCACATCAACTCCTAGAAGTAAGTCCCAACAAATTGATGAAGACCCCCAAATGAATTGTCATCATTGCATTGACAGTGCAAAAATCATTAAGGAACTCTCAGACACTGTCCAACTTCTGTCACAAGAAGTCAGTGATCTTAAACAGCAATTAAATGCATCGAGGAAGGTCGCATCTCTTTTAACAAAAGGTACCCAAACAGCTCCAAACAGGACAAAGGAGAAAGAGACATCAACAGAAGGAATTAAAATTCCTGGGCCAGGTGTATCAAGGCATAGTCAGTATGACATTAAAGTGCCCCTAACCAGTAGTAGCACCATGACGGATACCACCGAGCCTCCTGAGATCAAGATTGTTCCTGCTTTGCCCAATCCCACAGATCAACCTGGAAAGAAACCAAAGGACAAATCTGTCCTCATCATAGGGAGCTCCATTTTACAAAGGATCTGTACCAGAGGATTGCATTCTAGTGTACAGGTCAGCACAAATCGAGGAGCAACCATCTCTAACATAAGGACAAAACTTACAAAAATGGATGTGTCATCATATAAAAATATTATTGTTTTAGCTGGTGGAAATGATGCTTCAAGGCGGCGTAATGCAGAGGGCATTGAACATGATTTTGCGGAAATAATCGCGGACCTCCAACATCGGAATCCCAGTGCACGTGTGTTTATTTCAGAAGTGTTGGCTAGGCGAGATACCAATGTCAGTGATGTTAATGAAATTATTAAAGATGTGTGTGAAATGTATGGTGTCACTGTGATCCCTACTTCAGAAATCTTTGGAGATGGAAAGTTCAAACAGGGATACTACTGGAAAGATGGAATCCACCTGTCAGACAGAGGTACCGCAGCACTGCTGAAAATCTACCAAGGATATGTGAATATTCTGAAAAAAGGAAATGTGCGCGACAATGTCAAAATAAATACAACATCGGCTGGCAATGATTCCTTCCGTTCAACCTTCTGCTATTTCTGCGGGGAAAGTGGTCATATATCGCGATACTGCAGGCATGGGAGAAAGCTGGACTGTTGGAACTGTGGAGAGCTAGGACACAAAACCAAGCTCTGCCCGCATAGCCACTAGGAAACGGGCAATGAAAGTGTAGCCGTTACCTATTCCCGAGGGATAATTAATGACAATAATGTATATTCTCTTCTTCATAGGTTATGCTCGGAATGTAATGAGGGTTATTGTTCATGTCGTGATAATGAGTATTCATGTGCATTTGTTCCGAATTCTAGTATTAAGTCGAACACTTTAACTAATTCTTATAAATTTACTAAGGCTTATAGAAACATCAATAGTTCTACTGTCAAGAAGGTTTCACAATCAGACGAATCTAATGTGTTTGTAACAGAAAGTAAAAATATAACAAGCAATAATGAATTTGGTTTGATGAAAAAAGGTTTAAAATTTGGAAACCTTAACATTTGCCACCTAATGCCAAAAATTGAAGAAATTAAAATTATGCTTCAAAACAAACAATCTCTTAATATTCTAGGACTTTGTGAAACCTTTTTGAATGAAAATATTAGTGATTCTGAGTTAAATATTGATGGCTTTGAAATGGAAAGGAAGGACCGCACTTTGAGGGCAGGTGGTGGAATTGTTGTATACATTTCTAAAAATATGAAATACAATCGTAGAACTGATTTTGAAATTGGTAATATTGAAACAATTTGGCTAGAATTAAATACAAAGAATTCTAAACCAATTTATTACTGTTCAGCATATCGTCCACCATCTGCTCCCTCCTGCTGGGCGGAGGACCTAGCTAGAGAGATTAACCGTGCCTCCTGCTGTGACGATGCAGAAATTATCTTAACAGGTGACTTTAATGTAGACTTATTCAAAGAACCCCCACAAAGTTGGACATATGCTCTAGAGGAGTTTGGTTTTTCACAATTAATTACAGCACCAACCAGAGTAACTAATACCTCAAGTACCCTAATAGATCACTTCTACACCAATAAACCAGATAACATGTGTGAAGTAAATGTACCTTTTATAGCCATCTCTGATCACTACCCAATATGTGCCACTAGAAAAACAAAATGCATGCAACAAAAAGGAAAACACATAGAAATTCAGTATAGAGACTTCAAAAAGTTTGATGAAAATAAATTCCTCCAAGACTTAAAAGATGTAGACTTTAGCATTCTCCTCCAGTTGCATGACCCTAATGAAATACTAACTGAATTCTATGAATTATTCAATAGCGTACTTGACCAGCATGCTCAGATTAAAACCAAACGAGTAAAGAGTGAAATTCGTCCTAAATGGTTGACACAAGAAATAAACAATGCTAGACACTTACGTGACTCTTACCACAAAGAAGGAGATATGGAGAACTATCGACTCTATCGAAACAAAGTTAGACTTCTTATAGACAAATCAAAATCTTCTTACTATAAAACAGCGATTGAACAGAGTTCAAATCCCAAAGAAATGTGGAACTATCTTAATCAATTAACATGTAATTCAAAGAACATAACTCCATCTCATGTATTTTCTGATGGGGAAATTGTTGATAATCTACAGGATATTGCAAATACTTTTAATACCCACTTCACAGATGTCTCTAACAAGCTTCTTTTGGAAATGCCAAAACATGATTATGATCCTAATATATTATGTAATTTTGTTAGGTCTAAGCTTGATGAGGAAACCTTCTTTACTATTCATCAAATTGAGGAAAGTGAAGTTTTTAACATGTTAAATTCTCTAAATGTCAATAAATCAGCTGGCATTGACTTTATTGGGCCGCGTCTTTTGAAAGTCGCATCTAAATATATATGTAAACCTATAACTCATCTTGTTAATGCTAGCATAGTAAGTGGTATTTTCCCGACAAATTTAAAACAAGCCAAAGTAACACCTATTTTTAAGAAAGGTGACAAAGCTGACCCGAATAATTATCGTCCTATTTCTATTCTACCAACTGTATCTAAATTGATAGAAAAACATGTAGCTAAGCTAATACAAAATTTCACTAATGAATTCGATCTTCTAACACAATCCCAGTCGGGATTTAGGGCACTCCATTCTTGTCAAACTTCCCTTACAAAACTAACAGAAAGTTGGCTTAATGCAATGGATCGTGGTGAACTAATTGGAATTACATTTATAGATTTTAGTAAAGCATTTGACTTGGTGAATCATGACATTCTTCTAGAGAAATTAACCCATTACAAATTTGACCAAACAGCTATAAAGTGGTTTAAATCATATCTTTACAATAGGACCCAGTGTGTTAAATTTGGAACATGTGTCTCCAATACTCTACCCGTCACAGCAGGAGTACCACAAGGGTCAATTTTAGGTCCACTTTTATTTTTATTGTACATAAACGACCTTCCTTTACATGTAAACAATTCAAATATTGATATGTTTGCTGATGATGTTACTTTGTACTCTAATAATCATAATGCAAGATGTTTAGAAAATACACTAAATTCAGATCTTTGTGAAATTGAGAAATGGTGTGCTCAAAATCAAATGGTATTAAATGTAGATAAAACGAAATGTATGTTAATGGGAACACAACAAAGAAAATCAAAACTAGAAAATCCAAATTTACAACTTTATGCCTCAGACAAAACAATTGAAATGGTTGAAACTGAAAAAATTCTTGGTGTACATATTGATGATAAGTTGCAGTATGCGAATCATATTGATTCGGTCTGTAAAACTTTAAATTATAAGTTATTTACTCTTCGTAGGATTAAAAAAATTCTCCCTCTTCATACCAGGAAACTATATTACAATGCTTATATTTTACCATCTATTAACTATTGTTTGACTGTTTGGGGTAATGCCCCTAAGAAGAATGGGACTATTTAAACTGGACAGACTATTTAAACTACAAAAAAGGGCAGCAAGGATTATTCTTGAATAACATTTTAAAATGCAAGTCCTGATATCTTCATCTAAACCACTATTTGAGAAACTTGGATGGTTAACTATTTATGAGCTAGTTGATCTATACAAATACATATTATTATACAAAATTTTCAGAGGAATGACTCCCGAATATCTTCATAATTTATTTGAATTTCATTCTTCAACTTCCTATAACCTGCGATCTGAAACTAATTACGATCTTAAATTACCAAAATTTCATACAAACTTATTCAAGACCTCTTTTCAGTACTCAGGTGTACATCTATGGAATAAACTTCCACAATACATTAGACTCTCTCAATCTTTACAAGCATTTAAACGTAATGTAGAAAATTATATTATCAGCTGTCGCTCAATTATTTGAGCATATGTTTATGATCATCATATTTCTGTTTTGTCATATTTGTGTACATGGACACTGTATTCATAATTTGTGATTGTATTTCCTGTTATATATGATGAATTGTATCTTGTATCTTTTTGTAATTGATGTATAGAGGGCCCTGGGGAAGAATAGTGCATGCACTAACCAGGTTACCTTCTTTAAATAAAGTTTTATTATTATTATTATTATTATTATTATTATTATTATTAATATTTCTCATTTAAACACATCAAAATTGCCACTTTTCCTAAAGATTAAGAATAAAGTTAAAATTTGTGAAAGTGCAAGGAAATCAAACCCGCCAAAAAAAAAGTTTTATTATTATTAAAAATGCTTTTCATTTACCCTAAGATTTTCTTTCTTTCCAATCGTAAAATTCATAAAACCCATAATGCAATACTCATTCATCTGATTGGTCAGTTAAAATCATCCTGGTGCCTCATTTGCTAATCTGACGCCAAAAAAATAGTCCTGGTTCCCATGCAAATATTATTGTCCCAAAAGAAATTTTAATTCATAACTGTAGAAAATTGTATCATAGATAATTATTTAGGTTTGAATGAATGTAAAAGTGGTGAAAACTGAAACGCAACATAACTTTTTTGTTTACCATGCCTCCACGTGCTAGTCACTTCCTAGCCACATTTCCGTGAATAATTTACCATATCTCGCTGAAGTCACGCTACCTCTTGCCAGAGTCACTGCCAGAGCTACTCTGAACTCATCGTGTTTTATAATTTGCAGAACACCAAAAAATAAAAGGTTCCGAACACATAAGTAGGGGTGTTATGGGCGAAATTAGAATCGTTTTAAATTATGTATTCCGATTCCACTCAGTACCGTAAAGTTAAACTTAAATATCTATAGGAACTCTGAGTTTTTCCATTATTATTGTTTTGACTCCCTTTAAGCACAAGTTCGATTTTTTTTAATAAGCTGACATGTTTTGTTTGCATAAATATGTACTTATGAGGTAGAATTATTCAATATCTTGTATGTAGGAATTAAATACCTCTTTCTGAAGACTTTAATTTGACATTATTTAACACTTTATCAATGAACAATATTCCTTTTCATTGATATGTGAATTCCATACATCCAGTATACTGGATTTTAATTTTAAAAAAAACACCTGCTGTAATGATCCTGACCAATATAAAATAAACAGTGAGACTAGCATACATGATTACAGGCTCATTTAAGCGTCATTGTTTTCTGTTTAAAATTCTAAATTTATTTTTTTAAGAATTAACCCGGTACTACAGACAGAAAATTAATCTAAAAGGAAAGTAAATGAAAATTAGACTGATGAAAAAAAATAAAAATGGAAAAATATATTCAAAAATAGTAAAATCTACAATGTCTTTAAGGACTGGCTTCCGTAAACCAAGGCGGAATAAGGAAAAAATATCATAACAACCAAACTGATCAAAATTAACAGAAAGAGTTCAACATAACTTTTTTAGTTCTTACAAATGGAGGAACCATGATACAAAGGAAAGGTGGATAAAGAAAAGACAATGAAATAGAAAATGAAAAAAAAATTGTTAAAACCTTTAATGTGCAGTTCAATTTTCAGTTTTGATTTTTTCCAAAAAAAATATGTATATGTAAAAAATCTGCAACTTAGAAATTTTGAATTAAGGCTAGAAAGACAGATTGTTGGATTACTTGATCTCCAAAAACTACATAGATCTGTATTGTCAAAGAGAAACTCAAGCATCTTTTTTATATAAACTTATTGAGTACATCGGAGTGTTTTCATTAATTAAGAAGGACTAAGGTTAATTGTAGTTTGAAGAAGAACATGGACATGTAACAGAATTGTATTTCATATTTTATATCTAGGATCTGTGGTTTCTTTTTGTAATTAAAAAGTTTGAAGAAATAGTTGATGTATATCTTGTAAGAAATAGAAGCGTGGACTACAACTTAAAACATGATGGAAGACAAAACTGGGCCCTTTTGTTATTAAAAAAATTACTAATATCCTATCCTTTGCAAGCAAATTAAAATTTAAGGAACAAACAAGTTGCTTCAGTTGTGTTTTTTCTTATAATAAAACATGGCAGTTTATCAAACCTATGATTTGCAATATTTATAAGAGTCTCAAGAATTACATATTTGATATTTGTAGAATATGGACAAGTAGTTGCTTGTCACTGTAAACAACACATTAATGCACAAGTATTGTTTCTACTTACAGCCAAGTGGGGGTTGTCATGATCAAATATTTCCTGTAAATACGATGATTCTATCAAAAGAAAAGAAAAAAACCACTTAGATTTTTCTCAATTTTGTAATAGTCAAATTTATTTTCATATATTGTATATGAACACTATAAGTGTGCAATAATATTAATTAACAAAGTACTAAAACATAAAATGTAGATCTAGATCGACGACGAATTCTCGATGCCCGTGTCTCAGTGTCAGCTCTACAGTCGCGGAGTAAAGAGTTAATGCTTAGGTCGCGGGTTCGAATCCCACTGTGCACCATTTCTTCAGATGATACATTATAAATCGAGCTCCCTTGTCGAATTAGATGCTGGCAAGAAAAGGGTCCCTCACTGCCCAATGGCCTTAATGTCGTGTGATTTTCAAAGTTTACAACTCTACATCGGCAAGTGATGGCGTCTCCAAACGACTTAAAAATTCTCGGGAGAGATGTTAAATAAAAAAAAACGGCATATTCTATGTGGAGGTGATGGCGCAGTGGTTGGCTTTGGACCAGGTTGTCCCGGCTTTGAGTCGGATTCGGTCGTTAAAAGTCTACGTATACGTCACCACGAAAATTATTTCACTTAAATGCTGCACCCTATCAACTCAGGGGTTAAAGCGGGTACCTGGCACATGAAATTGGCTAGCTTCAAACACGGGTCGTAAAAAATATAAGTGCAGTACTAAGGGGAAATTGTACGCAAAAGACTGTAAACTTTTTATCTAAAAGATAAGGAAACAGGTTTAACCCTCCTATCAATGTATCACATAGCCTACCTTAAACGTTGGTCCAAACCATACCGCAGTGCCTTATGGTTCTATCTAAGAACGAGCTGAGAGTGATTAGTTTGGTTACATTTAGTACCCTTTTATTCTAGAGGATTGCGAAAAATAAATTTCTAAATGTTGCATTTAGTAAGCTAATTTAATGACGTGTTTATAATTTTAAAATATCAGATTTCAATGAAAGATATATCATAAGGAAATTAAAAATTTCGCTCTTTTTTCCAAATTATTTTGCCGGGTCATGCTCATTTACAATTCTTAATAATATATAAAAAGTTAGCAGCTACCAGGCAACGAAGCACAGTTAAGGTTACAAATGGAAATGTCGGCGATTTTTAAAGATAAAAAATATATACTTTATTAGGATGGGCGATTCTTTTTAGGAATTCACTGATATCAAAAAAATGTAATGTTGTTTAAATCTACATGTTGGGGACATTTAGATTTTTTATTTAGACTTGTCATGTAATGTCGACGTCACATGACTTTGGCAATTATACTTGCAATTTAGAGGTCATCAATAAATTTCAATATTGCAAGGGCATAACCTTGTAAAAAATCTTAGTTTATTTTATAATCCTTTTCAACACTATATGTAGTTTTTGAAAAGTGCTGCGAACCTATATAGATTCCCTTTTTTAATTGGTAAAATTTAATTTGTTGGACGACAGGTTGAATATTTTGCTGGTCAACTACATTAAATATAGCTACAATTAATTTATTTGCAAGATTTCAAGAGGTTCGCAGCACTTTTCAAATATCTTGATGCTTCTTGAGTTTATGTGTAAATTTTTGACAAGATACATTGAGGGTATACCCTTGCAATAAATCGATTTATTAGGGCCCTTCCATTACTTTTTCAATGAATCTGCATACAAACACACGACATTATTGATTTTCTGGAGAATGCACGTACAGTTTATAAATAAAATACTAAAATAGACATCGCATCCAAGTTAACGGCTTTTTATTTTACTGCAAATAATATTTTATTTGAGAACAAAAGACATTTTTCATTGTACAAAATGTTACTTGATCAGCCTCTCACTGTGTACAAACTGTGTCGTTTTTGCGAGATGACGTCTAAAATAGACAAGTGTATTGCGATCGATGCATCGTTTATATACTGTTGTGTGGGATTTAACAAACGACAAAACTGCATGTAATAGTAAGTTTGTATGTAGTATACAGCTATCCAGCTGTTTGAAATAGCAAATAATTTTATTTTGTGGTATTTCGAAGACCTTACATTATGTGTGACGTCATAGTAAACATTTCCCGTACAAATTAGGCCCCGTCTCCTTACTGTAACCTTAACTGTGCTGCGAAGGGTCCTGTCATACTAAGCTTCATTACGATTTATAAGTATAACATTATATTTACATATTAAATTTATAAAATTAAAAGAATGCTTAGATAATCTATAATAGATATATGCATGTAAAAACAGTTATAAAGATATTATAATATCAAACTAACAAATACTATAAAATCATAAGGAATTTCACTGGAAGTAATACAATTTTACATAAGTTCATATGCATCTATGATAATAAGGTAGCTAAATCTATCACCACCTTAAAGTCTCTAATTCTACGTTCCTACGTATATTAAGTACGCCTCGAGGACCTAGTCCCCTTTAAAGACGTAAACATTTACATTTTCCTAAAAAAGTTTATTTTCAAATAAAGAATTATTTATCACAACATGTAAAAATTTAGAATACGTTAAAATACATAATTTTTAATTAAGTATCATTCCCTCTGATGATTCATCAACATTTTCTGACCGATTTTATACTAGTTTATACATCTTAAAAGACACAAAAGACAGCTGTAAATTGCAAATAACAGAAGTTTTGTTTTTATCATAGTAAAAAATGAAAGTTTCCATTTCACATCAAAACCTGCATTGCTGCACTCAGGTTCTTTAAATTGTTGGCAACTTAGTTGCACATTTTACAATCGTATTTAGGGATCGTATTTATCTTGCTTACAAAATAATCATTTGAAAGTATATTAATTATTAGCTCATAGTAGAATTCCGCATTTTGTTCATCTTTCAATAATTCTTTTTTATTTACCAGTCGTTCTCAAGCACATTGAATTCTTTTTATCATATTTTGCTTGCACAACTTATTTTTTAAAATCGATTTTCTTATTATATATTTACATAACCAATTACTCTTACTTATCAATATCCCTGGTATATCATCGGGTGATTTTACGGTCCCATTAAAAAAAAAACAGGTATTTAACAAACAGTTTATTACCCTTAAGCCAATTTTTTTAAGAATATTGTTTTTTTTTTTGTTTTACATGGATATCTTAGATTTAACCATCGTGGTTGTTTAAGAAAAAAATCTGTGATTATCTTGAATATTGTAACCTTTTTTATTTCCATTCATAGGCACTTCTTTCTGTAATAAATTTTTGATCCATAATATAATGATTATTATACTGTGGGTCAAAATTTTATTACAGAAACAAGTGGCTGTGGCAATTACCCATAGATGCTATATACCAAAACTAGCTTCAGAAAGCTGGAAATGTTTAAATTTTTACGCTCGACGGACTACACATTAGGACAAACAAACATAATTAAATCCAACCCAAATGATCAGAGGATATGGGTTGTAAGTAATATATGATTATAGAACTGAGAGTGTGTACTGACCAACTTGGCAATGTGTTAGTTCTTTACAGGTATTTCGAAACAGAGCTACAGCATGAATTGAAAGATAGATAGATAAATAAATTTTTACATAAATTTACTTATAAAAAAGTTATCAGAAAAAACAAGGGTTTACAGAGAAGCATTTGATATACCTTATTAAATCATTATTATGAGTGTGTATATTTTCCAACAAGACATACATGTAAAACACATTTATTTAAATTATGTGTTTTTATGAGAGAGAGAGAGAGAGAGAGAGAGAGAGAGAGAGAGAGTAACAAATACGTATGAATGTTAGAAAAATGGAGAAAAAGAAATTAATTATAGAAATAATTTATCTTGAATGGAAGAAAAAGGGCAAAAATAGAAAAAAATACGATATCTTTTTCATGACGTCCGCAAAACTATTGGGAAAACCCAAGATAAGAAAAAGGAAGAAGACAGAAGGGAAAAAATAAAATTTAAATGTAGGAAATCTATTTATCCCAGGCACGTAGCATCGTTTTTGAAAGTGGGGGGGGGCAGCAAAAGTTAAAAAAAAATTTTACTTACCGGGAAAACTTGACAAGCAAAAAAAGAAAATTAAAAAAGAAAAAGAACATGTTAAAAATTGCCAAAAGTCAATAATCCTATTTCATCCCGGGGGGGGGGGGGCAACTTGACTATGAACTATAATTTTCTATAGAGTAAGTAACGTTGGGGAAATGTGGGGGCCAGACCCCCCCCCCCCCCCCCCCCCCTGTTGCTACGTGCCTGTATCCGAATATCTTCTTACATTTCCGGTGTTCATATTGTTGATCACAAAATTAAGTATTTTTATCATTACTACGAGAAATATTTCACACCAAGGTAAAGTACATTATGACGATGAATAAATGTTACATTCCATAATACATCCAAAAACATTACACATAAATCTGTGAAAAGCTTGTTTTGGAGAAGTTTTATCTAATGGAAAACAGGTGCATTTATTAATCGGTAATTACAAGGATGATAATGTTGAAATCGAAGGTCGTTCTCGATTCTATAAAAAGATAATTTCTGAATAAAGTCTAAAAAACTAAAGTAGAATGTTCAGTACTAATATTAATTGCACTGCAAACTATAAACTATCAGCCGTGCATGCATGTAGACATAACCTACTATGCGTTATAACCATTTATGCATGTTTATATTATATACAATTATATGAGCATTCATGTATGCTTTTAAAAAAGCTTTATGCAATGCCTAAGATATGGGGGGGGGGGGGGCAGGGTAACGTTTGCAAGTATCTGCAAAATATTAAAAATTATTATAGGTAAAAAAAAAATGCGACGTTTATACTGTATATTAGGGAAGAAATCTCAGACGGGATTTTATTCTATCGCTTTCTTAATTCCTTAATTATTTTAATGAAAGAGCAAAGATCAGTAAAATGAATACTAACATTAAAAGCTTATTACTTGTGGCCTTTTTATAAACAAGATTAAATACCCAGCCAACGATAACCAATGTAAGTATTCAGATCAGCCATATCACTAATATTCTAAAATTAGTTGTCGTTGAACAGTAATCATCCTTAAAAGTCCAAATAATTCATACAAATTGAGAGTATTCAAATCATGGAAAATTAAAACTTCCTAGGTAGGATCATATACCATATTGGAGTAAGCATCCCTTGTTGACCGGTAACATCAGCTATGAGCTGTGATATTTTAGTTCGATATTAACAAAATTAAAATTTTCTTCTTCCATCAAAAGCAGATAACTTTTCAAAACATAACAAGCGTTCGTGTGAATTAGGTTCATTTTGCTTTCATCGTTATCGAGCAATGTATTTTAACTAATTTAAAATGATTGAAAATTGAACCAATGAAAACATCAGATCTAAGTGGCCACAAAAAGGGATTTATATCATGAATTCTGTCAAAGTTTGTGCTGGACGTAGGGTTAAATATGAAGAGGAAGACCTGAACACGTTGTCAAAAGGAATTTAATGCTTGAAGAATAGAATTGTATAAGAAATTGGCACCGGATGCCACCTCTGATGTTTCGGAGGTCCGTGTATGCTCTGCTCCTGTTTTGTATTGTTTTATGGACTTTGATTTTGAATACTGTTCTTTATCTCCATATTATTCATTTAGAAAGAAATAGCTGTAAACAAACCTTTTATCCTTCCGTTTTCACTACAGTGAAGGCGATATTTAAAAAGTCACATTTATAAAACAATATACTATGATTCCAGACGATAAGGCTTGTTAAAAAGAAAAAGTGTCATTGTTTGCAAGGTCATTATTATAACTGCATTCTAGAACTTAATTTTATTTCTGGAAATGTATACGAATAAGACAAGAGCTGTGGGATGATAATGACTGGATGTCAGAATTGTTTTTCTCTAGAAATCTGCAATTATAACTTATTGTAAAACCAACCCTACTTAGGAAAGTATCCTGAAAATCTTTTGATACCGGTTCTTTATGGGGAAGGGGAAGGGGAACTAATTTCTCTTACACATTTTTTGTAGAATAATCAGCAGTAAATTAATTTCCTTAAAACATTTCAATAATTAGTTAATTTACACACTCTCGTAAAATCTATACTTTTTAAAATCTTACTTTTAATTATATAATAAAGAAAACATTGTATCCTATAAATAGGCCTAACTACAAAATATTAATTTTGTTCCGCTTTTATCAACTCAGTCTCGTAGAGCGTATAATAAACTGTTCTCGTCTATTCATTTATACTTTTTTTATTTATACTGGCCTATCAAACAAAGTTAACTTTTGTGATGCATATTATTTCACCTTTGTAAGTAAACCACAATATATTGCAGTTTTGTTTTTTTTTTTCCGAAGAAGAAAGTAACTAACTTGGATTGATCATCTACTTTTGCGTGATCATTGATATATATTTACATTTGCTGTGTATTTTTACTAAGCCAACTGTGAAATTGATTTGAAAGTCATTTTTGTGTATACTCACGCGTAGAAATATACACGGAGAAACGTGCGTTAACGTGATTTCACAATGAGGCTGCATCGACGTTAGTTAAAATGAAGCGATATAGGGCAGCGACAAATTCAATATTTAATATATTTTAGTTGCTTCCAAACATGTAAAATGTAAATATAAGGAATGTTTTTAAGTTTAGTGTGAATTATTGGTGTGTGAATCACACAGACTTGCACGTAGGCATATTTTACATGAAGCGCTAGCGCGCTTCATTAAATATGCCTACGTGACAAGTCTGTGTGATTCACTTAAGAAATAAAGTCCGCGTTTTCGTGAATGTTGCAGAATAACCTCTGAGGTCAAGAAATGTTGTTTGAAAGATAAAAGCCGAGGCGCTAGACGAGGCTTTTATATTTCAAACAGCATTTCGAGACCGAGGAGGTTATTCTGCAGCATTCACGACAACAAGGACTTTATTTCTATTCTTCCACGTATGGTACAAACGCTTAATTAAGGATAATCGTTTCCTCTATAGAGAAACGAATTAGGTCACCATGTCTCGATTACACGGTTTCATTTAACACCAGAAGTAAAATTTGTTTGCTTACCTGTATATAGAATGCAGACGATTTAAGCTTTCGTTACCTTAAAAATAGAATTTTTAAATGTTATAAATATGTTCATAATATGTATTGATAAGTTAAAATGATTATACAATAACAAAATAGTGTTCCTGTTTTACTGCTAAAATCACGTTGTTTAATGTGTAGGGAGGTCCGTGGAATAGCCCCGCTTAGCTATAAAAACCGATATTCATCAGCAACTTGATGCAATTTACAGTGTTTATAATGCAAAATACGACACATCGATGCGGTCTAAACATGTATTTCATTCTACAACCAAACATGCATTTGAATTATTCAGATTTGATACGTGTTTCTGATCTGATAATTTTTTTATGACGTTCGTGATTTATTGGAGAATAATGTCCGGCGGTATCCTTTGATGTTTTGAATAATCGTGGTAGAATCACCAATAATTCACACAAAACTTAAAAACATTCCTTAAGTGTACCGTGTACACTACGTCAACATCAACGTCATAATGGGGTAAAATGACGTAATATTGAATTGAAGGGATTTTTTACGCATTCTTTTTATCCAAACAGAACAGAGATATGTCTTTGAACAGAAATATATGTACTTCTATCTAAAAAGTAATAACAAGTACCTGTTCATTTCTTGCTGAAAATCGTTTGTAAATCGAACGTAAAATCGGATCGTGTGACCACTCGACCAATCAACTCCATCCGACTTACCTGAGCGAGTCGAATGAAAATCGGATGAAAAATCTCATCGTGTGACTTGCACCAACCTGAGAGATTAGGGCTAGTCCTTGCACTAGTATTCGACTGATTAGGGTTAGTGTAGCATCTGCCCGGGAGATCTCGTCTAAACGTCTTAGTCCCCGCATACCATCCGATGAATTAGGGTTAGTAACTCTCTCTTTTACATAAGTTAAGTAATTCAGGTGTTTTTGAATTTTTCCAAGATCATATAATTCAGCTTTCAAGACATTTCGTTCGTTTGTTTACATGGAAGAATGGCTAAGTCCGAAAGAAATGTCACTAAGCATGCGCCGCACGCTCTTCGATCAGAATTATGCATTGACAATTTCTTCCATGAATAAACAGTATTTATTAATTCTTTTCAGAGAACATGGTTAAAAACTACGTTTAATAACTTTTTACGGTAGAATTCAATTTTGGGATCAAAAAGGCAAAAAAAAAAAACCCAACTCGTATTTAATTTTTTTTTTCGATCGCTCAGGCGGTCTCATATATAGTGAAGTCGCCTTCGGCGACACTACTTTTTAGCGCGTTTTTCTGGGGACCGGTAAAGTAAAGTCGTTCCCATTTTTTTTTTTTAAAAAAGGCAACATGCTTAAGAAACAAACGACAAACTTAATTAACAAATGACAAACTTGATTTATAGAACATAAAAGGAATTCTTTATAGCGATGTTCATCTCTTGTTCATTCTTTTCTAATCAGAATTAGAAAGATATGACACTTAACATTATTAACATTTGTTATTTTTATATATTGTTCCAACTATTTGATTGGCTAAAACTAGATCACATGATCAAGTATAAAAAGTGTTATAGACTGGATGTTTCTATTTTTAAAAACCTGCTGTTTCTAAAATTGGAAACTTTCTTCTGTGAAGCAAGCGTCTCCCCAACACAACACTCATTCATCATATTTCGTGAGTGATAGAGATGCTATTTGTGCCGTGTTGTCAATCAACAAAGGTGGCAGAGGATGGTTTCCGATTATGTGTATGGAATAATATCCAATGAGTAATGTTAACAGGATAAAGAAGTAATATGTGATAAAAGATGACACTCGATATAATTTCTCTGTTTTTTTTTATTTTTAAGGACAGATGATACAAACCAACTTTTGTCAAAAATTTTGTAAATAACAACATGGGTAATGTTTTAAGGAATAGAATAAAAGAAGAGTTTCAACACGTTGTTTTCAGGTTTTTTTTTAATTCAAATTTGCAAATAAATGGAATTTGAAGTAAAAAAAAATGTATAGGATAATAAGGATGTTTTAGAAGGTAGAATTTTAAACATCACAAAAAGTTTAAATTTCTTTATATTCTTGGAAATTAATATAAGCATCATTTACAATGAAATTAAGTCAAGAATACATACCAATCCAGTCATCCATTTTTTGTTTGCATCATCAGTCCTTATATAAACCCTATTTCTCATCTCTGAGATTAAAAGAAATGAAAGCCAATAAATATAGTATTTATACTTTAATTTACTTAGATAAATCATGGCATCACAAACTTTATTTACAAATAAAAAAAATAATTTACAAATAAATGATAAGGGTTTCTTTATATATTGTCAAAGAAACCCAGACAAATTCCCACTTTCTAAATAATAAACCATACCACATTTTAATATCATACTAGAAATAAAAAAATCCCTTGATTTTGATTTTTCTCACAGCAATGTCTTTTTTATGCAAAATTTTGAGCAATATTCGATAATAACAGAATATGTTTGACACTCTTTTAAACTACCTCAGAACTACAGAAACTATGAATACAATTTCATATGATAGTGTGTAGTCTACATAAAGATTCTCTTAAGGAGGCTAGTAGGTCAACTAATTGATTTTTAATTAACCACCAGATTTAACTCAAATTTTGGGATTTGATATCTTAATCTGTCAACTATCATTTGGCAAAGAAAATTTTCATAAATTTTAGCTTTGAAATTTGATCATGTATGGAGCTTTTCTTCTAATGGAGATCAAAATAGTCTAAAAATGGCCACGACCAACCAGCCTTTTTAACTGGCTGTTGTGTCCGTTGGCATGCATCCAAGAAACGAGCACAAAGTTGGCATTTTATTAAATTGTTTCTCTTGTTGCCTTGTTTTTATGGCCAGTGTGCTAAACACAGCCAATTCTTACGTCAGTTTTGAAAATATTACGTCATGAAAATTACAAAGTGACATCACAACAATTTTAGCACTTTTTCAGTGATATTAAACTCGATTATTTCCACTAAAGGGTTAATATTTCAAACAACATTTCTCGGAGTTTTACAAGTGCGTCTATAATTCTCATCAATGCAGCGATTTGTATATAGTTCTGTGTTTCTTGTCTAAAAGATTGTTCGTAAGAGTACAGAGCAGATTGATAGTTCCCCGTCACCTGTTGACAGATCCCTAGAACCTGCCAGGATATATCTCTGTGATATGCATGAGTGCTCACCCCCTGATCATTGTGGACCAGGTTCTGTAGGACATTTAGAACTGTTCCTGCGCTCACTGGATCTCCATGCCTATAACACAAGATCTCTAACATGTGTATGAACACATAGAGTGGGATTAATAATTCAGATTGCTTACAACGTGACCCAGACTGTTGTTCTGGCACCAATTCATTGATGTAAAAAATTGCATTTTCAAATTCAATATCATATGCCACAGCATGTTTCATCTTTGTAGACCAGGATTGTCTCCATATGGTTTCTCTTAGGATGTACATCTTTGCATTTATATCTTTATTTAAGATATACATTACGTATGGCTGTGCTAACTTGACCTTTGCCATCTCTATAACCGATAATGCTTCGTTATATCTAAGGATCTTGTAGTTAAACATTGCAATGTATAATAAATCAGAAATACATCCAAACTTTGCTGCTAATTTCAGCATATGACTGGATGCTTTATAAGCCAGATACACCTGTTTGTTTACAATTGAACTTGTATATCCCTTGAATGGTGCAAAAACGGTTAAGTTGTATAACATATAGGCAGTTTTCTGAAGTATAGTGACTGCAAGCTTCTGTAACATGAGAATCTGATATTGACTTAGGGGAGAAAATATCAACTTTTCTACAGCATTAAAGAACCTCATACATTTATTTAGATCTATTGTTGGTAGACTCCTGCCATACAACTCATCAAATAGATCTATTTCAAACAAAACCTTGGAGATCAGAATGTGTTCATTTTGAAGGCCACTGGGCATGGAACATTGAATTTGAATCAGTGATACTAAACCCTTCTCAAAAAATTTATGAAGTGTAAGGAATAAATTCGTTTGTGCTTCACCATGGATATTACTCAGAAACATGTTGTTTTCTGGAATGAAAAAGTTTGGACATACCCCCTCATACACCCATTTAAGGATAATTTTAAAACAGATCCAGAAACACTCCAGGATATTTTGTGGATGCCAATGAGACACTGTGTTTTGTTGAATTGCCCAGAAAACTGCTGTCTTCATGTGATAGGAACAAAGACATTTATCTTCCTCTCTTAATTCCTTGTTTATGCATTCTTTTAAAAATAATTTAAGCATCCCATACGTTAAGAATTGACAATGGTTTATTGAATATATAAGTTTTTGATCTGCCAACGAGAAAGAAATTCTCCATTCTTTGTCTGCGTGCTTCCCTAGTTTGTGTCCTATTGCTACAAAGTGGCATCCATTTCTGACTATGTCCTCAACAACATAAGATGGGGGCCATGAGTGACATCGGTCTATCCATTTGGAGGCAGGAGGGGGCCAAAAGTCAGAGACAAAACATTGGGCATGGTCATACTCTGCTCCCATTATAACACCACTACCACACGGACCATGCTCCTTAAACGTTGGAATAGAAACTGAACATTTGATCTGTCTATATTTGGAACTGGATATATAGAGTCTTTTGTTTATTCTCATACATGCATTTTTAACACTTTCCTGGTGTGTTGGTGTTAGTAATTCAAGTAAAGCAAATCCTGGTTGACTATCAGAACAATCACAGAGAATCAATGTATTTCTATATAAGTCGTAATTCTGAGCCATATCTAAGTCCCATATTACTGTGTGGTCATTTGGCCAGAGCATTACGTCCACATCAGATCCCTCTAGCCTGAATCCTTCTCTATAACTCCCACTAGTCATCATCGTTACTCTTTTAGTCGTCGTCACTTGATTCAATATCACGTCCATGATGTCTGCCATCTCTCTCCTCATGATCACCATGTGTGAGAACCCCACTATGTGACACATTTCCACAAACACAGACTCTGATAGGTGCTGCATACCCAAGTCCCTGGACAAAATATGATTATTATAAATGTGTCAAAGTATAAGTATCAGAGAAGCAGTTTGAAATTTCATAATTAATGAGTGCAAGTTATATCAAGTTTCGTAATGTATATAAACCATAACTGATAATCATAATCAAATTGTGAAATAGTTATTTGTAGAAAATGAAGAAACAGGTGCTAGTGTGCATTGTGTTCAAGTATGGCATTACCATTTGCGGGAATCATTTTAATATCACTTAATGTCATTTTGTAAAAAATAATACAATATCATAAAGTATAATAATTTCTATAGCACATAATATTATAGACACTCTAGTGCACTAACATTAAAATACGAACAAACATACAATATAGAGAACAAACTACTTAAAGGTATATATATGCGTGTGCTTAAAAAATAAAGGATAACTTAAATACTTTTTATACTAAAATACAATGAGGGATATGGAGATAACGAACAGTATTCTATATCAAAGTAAATTTTAAAAATACAAAATAGGAGCAAAGAAAAAAGGGACATTTAAATCAGAAGAGATGGGAGATGGGAACTTCTCAAGGAGAAGTGCCGAGCGATAACGCCTGGCGTGTTCCCTCCGTCATGATAGGGAAATAACGGGAAAATCCGTCGTCAATTCAGTGTATAAATAATGGACTAACAATAAGTATGAAAAACGTCAGTCAGCATTTGACCCAATGATAAATTGTATTTGTTGACAAGGTATTTGTATCGACCACAGAACTTACGAAATGATGACTTTAAACATGACTGCTAATATTCTTATTAGTCAATGGTATACCTCTAATTCAAATACAGTTTGATTATCGGGAATATTAAAAATATTGAACACTGATATATAATTTAGGAGAAATTTCTGCTTTAAAAGGAAACCCTTTGTTGGATGACTTCTTACAAAAATAGATCCAAGATTCCCTAAAAAAATACAATTAAACTAATGACTTTTGCGTACAAAGACTGTGTTGTTACCCGTTTTGTCAGCAAAACAGTGCACACTAGTCGTGTAATATCAAATTCGATTTTCACTGATTAAATTTAGTTATTAAAGACAGAAAGATAGCTGGTTTTTATATAGTCCATTAGTCATTGCAAGATTTCAACATCAAGCATCGATGTCTTCCTTTTCATGCCTGGCTCATCGCCTGGCGTAATCTTCCACAAAATGCATATATTTTATAACAATATGATATCAGATGAAAGAAAAAAGTTCCCAAAGTGTCTGCCTTTTTTATTTAAGAGATTTAATGTCCTCATATTTACCTATATTTAGAAAAGTTGTAATGAGGTTTCCAGCAGGACTATAGTTGTAGAGTCAAGAAGAAAATGACAATGTAGGAGAAGTATATTTATGATGTTTAATATTTAGACATTGTAGAGTTTTTTGGTAATCAAAAGGTTTTGAAGCAGTAATCGATGTATATTTATAAGACGTACAAATTGTAGACTTCAACTAAACATGTTGGAATATATGACTGGACCCTTTTACGATTAAGCATAATATGAATATTCACAGAGTCATTGCTTTTGGTGACAAATGAAAGTTGAAGGAAAAACATGTTGCTTGAGGACCAGTTTAACAAGTCTATGATTTGCAATATTTATATCTGTATACTGTTTACATGTACATGGAAATTTTTGCCCTTGTCTTATTTTCCCAGCTTTCGCTCTCTTACTGATTGGGCGAATTTAAAACAGCGTGAATTCAAATTACACAGCATAGTTTCTTAAACAAAACTATGACTGGGCGAATTTAAAACAAAATACTTCGCAAATGTTAAAGGGCGAAAATAACACAGTTCGAGAATAACCCTGGATACAGCAAATGCATATTTGTCACGTAACCAATGGAAAAAACAATGTATGAAATAATTAATTTTAGGAACCTCGAAAATTACATAATCTTGAATCTTGTGAAATACGGACAAATACTTGCTAGTTCTTTTAAACAACGCATTTATTTATGAGTATTGCTTCTACTTACAGCCAAGTAGGGGTAGCCATGATCAAGTATTTCCTGTAAATTCGTAGATTCTAGCAAAGGGAAGAAATTCATTTGAACAGTTTCAATTTTGTAAATATATAGTAAAATTCAATTTATATTGTATATGAACACAACAGTTTTGTTCATAATGTCCTTATGTAACACTGTACTTAAACGTTAGATGCAAATTTCGTACATATGTGGTGGCGCAGTGATTAGACAAAGTAGCCCTGGATTTGAGTCGGGTTATGTCGCTAAAACTCTACTTAATCATAATAAATTATTTCACTCTCATGGTGCAGCTTATCAACGTAGGGGATAAATTGTTCCTGACACCGGTAAATAAAGCGTTAATATTAATGCGGTACACGGGGTAAATTATGAACATTTTACGTGGAAGACAATAAACAGTATATCTAAACAGAGGAATAAACATGTTTGACTCTCCTGTTTATGTATCATCTAGATGGCCTACCTTAAAATTTAGCTCCAAAGCATACTGCAGTACTTTATGGTTCTATGTGTTAAGAGTGATCAGTTTGGATACATTTTGTCCCCTTATATTCTAGAGGATTGCCAAAAATAAACTTTGAAAAGCATCAAGTAGAATATTTTTATATGTTTATAATTTCAAAGAAAGATGTCTCATAAGAAAGTCATTGATACTTTTTGGGGTTATAAAGGATGCTTTGAAACACTACTTATATAGGGAACCCCGATTCTTCAACTTTCGTCGGAATTATATAAATATCATCGATTCCGTTTAAGATTACGCCAGGCGATGGGCGGGAAATGAAAAGAAGACATTGAAACTTTTTTTAGAATGGGTTAAATGTATCAGATCCATGATGATATTGGATATTGAAAGATTGAGGGGTAATATGAAAACATCTATCGTTCTGGATTTAATAATCCAGGAGCGAAAAAAACTAGATTGATTACATGATCAGTACGTACTGGTCCCTACTGACAAAACTTGTAATAACATTGTCTTTGTTTGTAAGGCTCATTTAGGCTGGTTTGCTTCGTGCCAATATTAGACCTTTGTTTTATACTGAAATTACAAGAGTCTCATCGTCGCCCGCGTGGCGCAGTGGTTAGAGCTTCTGCTCTAGAGTCGCGAAGTAAGGAGTCAATCCTTACGTCGCGGGTTCGAATCCCACAGTGGGACGTGGAGACCGGTCCTTCGGATGAGACCGTATAAACCGAGGCCCCGTGTCGCAGTAGGTGCTGACACGAAAAAGATCCCTCACTGCTCAGTGGCCCTGAGTGCCGAGTATAGAACAAAATTTGCAGCTCTCCACCGGCAAGTGGTGGCGTCTCCATATGAGTGAAAAATTCTCGAGAGGGACGTTAAACAATATACAATCAATCAAGAGTCTCATGGGGCGTGTGGCTGGTAAACAGGAGATGCACCTGATCTCATCTCTAGAATTTCCAGGGATCTGTGTTTTGTGTCTTCTTCACATACTTATACTGTTTATAGAGTTTTGAGATCTATCATTGTTCGTGATCGTCACCTTTTACATCACAAAAGAATGTATCATGTTTACCAGAGCATTTAATGTTTCAATTAACTTAATATGTCTATATAACGTGTAAATTTTAGAATTATAGTGAATTCGAACCTGTGTGTCCAATTATGAAGGAGGGTACATTTTGAGGCAACCAATTAAGTGCAGGTATTACTGTCTCACGACAGCATCTAGTTATGAATATATTCATTTTTCCATCAAGGCATGTATATTTATTTTCAAAGATATGTTTTAACAGAGAGAGAGAAAGAGAGAGAGAGAGAGATTACTGATCACCAAGAGGTTATGATCCTAATAGATATGAAATTAACGGTGGTGTTATCCTAGCTATAACCTTGCATATTCTCGGTTATTTTTTTAAATACTGAGGTTATTTTTGGAAAATTAACCAAAATATACAAGTAATACATATAAATTTTAGAATAATGAAGAAGTGGAAAATACTGATAAAATATTTTATCTTAAAAGGAAGAAAAACGACAGAAATAGAGAAATGCTAAACGTAATCTTTTTTCATGAATCCGCCAAACCATGGGCAAACCCAAGATAAGGGTAAAGGGAAAAAGAAATAGGAAATATATCTTATCCGAATATCTTTTTCAAATTTCCAGTGTTTGCTTTTGTTGATCATAATTAAATATAGCATTTTATGAAATTTACCTGACAATTTTACACAAAGATAAAGAACATTATGTCGAAACATAAATGATACATCCATGTACCAACTATTTCTGGAATTTATACATAAAATTCTAAAGCAATGTAAAAAATTTTTAAAATGCTCGTTTTGATGTTATATATACAGACACGCTGAAGAAACGCAACACCCTACTTATGGGAGAAATAATTATGTAAAGTAAAGAATTTTGTAATTTAAACTTATGAATATCTTCAATTTAGTAAACATCGGTAATTTTTTAAGCGTTGTGGATACCCTTATTTTCTTTTCTTAATGATGAAATATGTTGAAATTATAAACAGTATTCGAGCTCAAAAGTCCATCAAACATTACAAATTAGGAGCAGAGAAAACACGGACCTCCAAAACATTAGATGTAGGATGAGTTGCCCTGGAGGAGTGTGCATACCCTGCTGATATATTCTCTTTATCATGTGTGAAATTAAAATACGAGGGGTGATCAAAAAGTTCGTGAACTATCTATATATCTACAAATCACCATTCAGATTAAGATGAAATTCGGTACACACATAGCCATACACAATGTCTATAAAAAGCATATTCTGAATTAAGTTTTTCTCCTTGTTTGTGACGTCACAATGTGAAAATGACGTCAATATTTAGGTCACTTGTGAAGAAAAATAGTTGTCTCTGTCGAACTTGTTCAATAAACGACTGTACAATTTATTGTATATCTTAGAGATCCCTCTACAGTACATGTATCATATAATAATTTGTACACAGTTTATTAAGATAAATGATCTCCTATAAATTCAATTAATGATTGGATTGATCGATTTATTGAAGGAAGGCAGATGGTTAAAAATGATACTTGTCATCTTGCCCATTGAAAGCAAGTTTGAAAAGATATGGGTTTTTAATCAAGCGATTTGGTATCAGAGACCTCCAATTTACACTTTGAAAAATAGTTGAATATCTGAACAATAGTATAATTATTCAATACCTAGGATATTGTTTACTTTTGATTTTAAACATATAAGATATGATAAAAAGGAGGCACCAATTCTCTATCCACCTTGAAGAAAGGTCTCTCACGAGATAAAGTTTTAATTGTTTTTTAAAGATCGCCATGCTTATATTTAGAAAGGATAGTCCTATTCACCTTTTCTGTTGCCGAGATTTGACCATGTCTGACAAATGAACTGTTCTCGTCATGAAAATTAACTGACATGGAAAGAAATATGACACTCAGAAAAATCTTTCATTTTTTGTAACAGAACGCTACGGAGGGGGTCACGTGACCGCCAATATCACATGATTCACGCATGCGCAAAACGATGGCTAATGTGCATTCAAATCGTAGAGGATTAATTTTGAAAATAATCAGCATTGAAACCATTTTTTGTTTCTTCTATGGAAGTTATTCAATTAGTTTGCGAACTTTTTGATCACCCCTCGTATAAGTGAAAGAGACAGTATTAACTGATTTATAGAGAGAAATCAGTATTTTTAAATTTAAGTAATAAACAATAAACAATAAATTTAATAAACAAACATGAAACTTGATTAAAAACACTACAAACTTAATCTTTAAAAAAAAATGATTTCCTTCTAATTTTGTACATAGTAGGCTGTAATAGGATCCCCCCATAACCCTTCCTATCTCTTTTGAAATGACGACCAATGAAACATTCAAACACTACACTGAAAATTTAAGTTCCATGATTTCCTGTATTCTCATCAATGTAGCAGTTTGTATGCTGAATTAAAACATTGCTGTGACGTCATGCCTTTGTTCTTGCAGTCTAAAAATTTACCTGTAGCCGTCCGATAATAATAATTACCAGTCTGATAATATATTATCGGACGGCAATGATAACAAAATCGGACGGTATTTAAAAAACAAAAAGAAGAGTGAAATTAAGGTTAAATTTGTCCAGAACCCCCCAATAAGAATGTTAGGAAAAAAAAATTCAGGGAAAGCAAACGCAAGGAAATTAAGTTGCTACAAAATAGCAAATCCATGAAAAAATAAATCCGAGTTTAAGCCTTCCACAACATTAATACTTTCCACTCTTTAAAAGAATTTTTGATACAGCACTTTGAATAAGCAAATTTAAATCCATTTCTGAGAAAGAGTCTGCAAATCTCCTTATTTTTTTTGTTTGTTCCACGATGGCCACACTTTTAAAACCTGAGAATATTTCCATTATCTAAACTAAAACTTCAGGGTAAAAAATCTGCATTTTTACTTTCCATGGTGATGGTTACAATATCCCGAAAAATTATATCGGTATCAATGTCAATTTATGCACATTATATATAAAAATGCCCCCCCCCCCCCGAAAAAAAAAATCTTTCACCACCTGCCCCCTGTCCTGCTAAACTAAACGACTGCCAATGAATGACTGAAATGAAACATAAGTTCACTCACTATTTTTACTGTCTCATTTCTTTTATAATGGATGCCTAAACACCCATTGTGTTATTATCGGACTCCTCAAGGTAACGTTTGGACATTTAAATGGCAATGTTTTAAGTAAGATATATGCCTCATACTATTCTATATGTAAAATTATCAGACAGATTTCGGCCCTAACGGGCCTCAAACTGTCTGATAATTTTACATATAGAACAGTATTCGGCATATATCCATTACATATCTTTGTTGTTTGAGAGATTGTTGATAGGAGTACAGAGCAGCTTGGAGGTTCCCTCCCTGTCACCTGTTGACAGATCCCTAGAATCTGTCAGGATATGTCTCTGAGACGTATATCTATATACTCCCCCTGATCATAGTGGACCAGGACCTGTAGCTCATTAAGAGCTGTTTCTGCTCTCACTGGGTCTACATGTCTGTAACACAAGACCTCTAACATGTGCATGAAAACATAGAGTGGGATAAGTAATACAGGGTATCCACTCTGTAACCCAGACTGTTGTTCTGGCACTAATTCATATATGTAACTGATTTTATTTCGAAGACTAAAATCCCATGCCACAGCATGTCTCATGTTTGTAGACCAGGACTTTCCCCCAAAGGACTCACGAAACATGTACATCTCTGCATCTATAGCTGAATGGTTGATGTATGATACGTATGGTTGTGCTAATTTAACCTTTGTCATCTCAATAATTGATAAGGCTTTTTTTGTATCTAAGTGTTTTGTAGTAAAATATTGCAAGGTACAACATATCAGAAATACATCCAAATTTGGATGCTAATTTCAGCATATAACTGAGTGCTTTATATTTCATATAAACTTGTTTGTTTAAAGCTGAACTAGTATTTATATTGAACGGTACAAAAGCAGCTAAAAAGTTGTGTGATGTAAAAGCAGTGTTCTGGAGTATAGAGACCGTAAACCTCTGTAACATGAGAATCTGATAATGGGTCAGGGGTAACATAATCAACTTTTCTACTACAGTGAGAAACCTCATACATTGATGGAGGTCTGGTGTTGGTAGATCATTGTGGCACAGCTCATTAAATAGATCTACTTCAAGCAAAACCTTGGATATCAGCGTGTATCCCTCTGTATCAACAGGTTGTCTTGGGTTTTGAAGGACACTGATAAGACTAGATCTGACAGATTGACAATGAAGCAGTGATGCTAATCCCTTCTCATACAATTCATGAAGCCTAATGAATAATTTCTTTTGTGCTTCCCCGTGGATATTACTCAGAAACATGTTGTTTTCTGGAATAAAGAAGTTTGGACATACCCCCTCGTACACCCATTTAAGGATAAGTTTAAAGCAGACCCAGAAACACTCCAGGAGATTTTGTAGATACCAGTGAAGATTTGTGTTCTGTTGAATAGCCCAGAAAATTGCTGTTTTCATGTGATATGAACACAGTAATTTATCCTCATCACTTAATCCATTATTAATAGACTCTTTCAAGAACAATTTAAGCAATCCATAGGTCAGGAATTGGCAATGGTTCATTGAGTATACAAGTTTTTGTTCTGCCAAAGAGAAGGAAATTCTCCATTCTTTGTCTGCGTGTTTCCCTAGTTTGTGTCCTATTGCTACAAAGTGGCATCCATTTCTGACTATGTCATCAGCAATATAAGACGGAGGACATGAGTGACATCTGTCGATCCATTCGGAGGCAGTAGGGGGCCAAATTTCACAGACAATACATTGGGCTGTGTCAATTTCTTCTCCCCCTAAAACACCACTACCACATGGACCATGTTCTTTAGAATTAGGCAAAGTTTCTGAACATGTAATTTGTCTGTATTTGGAACTGGATATATAAAGTTTGTTTTTTTCTCGCAGACATGCCTTTTTGAAACTTTGTCTATGTGTTGGTGTCAATAATTCAAGTAAAGCAGATCCTGGTGGGCTATCAGAATAGTCACAGAGAATCAGTATTTTTCTACTTAAGTCATAATTCTGGGCCTGAATTATGTCCCATATAACTGTGTGATCTTTTGGCCAAAACATTAGGTCCATATCTGATCCCTTTAGCCTGAATCCCACTCTCATACTCCCACTCATCATTATCCTGTCTTCATCTTTGGTCAGTATCGCTTGATCAGTAATAATTTCCCTGAAGTCTGCTATTTCTCTCCTCATAATCACCATCTCTAAGGACCCCAGTATGTAACTCAGTTGCATAAACACAGACTCTGATAAATACTGCATACCCAAGTTCCTGTACAAATAAGATACATATATGTAAAAATATGAAAAACAAACTGTGTTTGGCGAAGTTACAGCTTCTTTTAAAAATATTAAACATCAGAGTCAAGAGTTGAAAAAAGGACTTGTCTGTCATGTATAATACATGTATATATGTTTGTATTTATCAAAAATATGAAAAGAGAACACAAAAATCCACAGTTAAACTTTAGCGCTAATGATTTTACATCCGACGTAATGAAATATCATTACTTTATTATTATTAAGGTCAAGATCTAGTAAATGAAAGATGCCTACACATTCCTCAAATTTGAGAAATAAATTTCTTTAATGATGCCTTATAAATTTAGCGTGGTCAAATAAGGTGTTTCGGGGCATAATTTGTAGGCAAACAAGATGAAAAATCATAATTTAAACTGTCATTTTCAATGAAAAATTAAGAAATCCCGTTATGAATATTGGACTTTTTTCCATATCAGACAAAGAAAATGTATCCCAATAGCCTACAGTCTCTCAGAAAACGGTAATTTGTATGTTCTTTGCCTCCTCTTTAAAATCATGCCAAATTTAATATAGTGATCCAGACTACTTTTCGTGTTATCTAAAATTGAATTCCCTGAAAATACTTTATTTTCTACATAATTCTATTAGAGCCGTAAAGTACGGGAAAAAGAGAGTAGAAAGTGATTATGACGTCATAATAGATTTAGCATGAAAAAGTTAGTCTAAAGACATTTACTAGATCTTGACCTTAAATGCAAGTTTTATTGAGTTATGTAAGATTTCAGGGTAAAAATAACAGGTCAATCATTATGCTGATAGTACAACAACCTCACTAGTTATATAATAGTGATTTTTTAATGTTAAAAGAAATTTGCAGTAGTTTATATTGATTAAATATCTTTACATGTATGTAGAGAATTAATTTGTTACTTACAGCCATTTGTAGGAAGTCATTTTGATATTATAGCTCTGTCACGTGAAAGACGATAATTATAATGGAAAATCCCTACTGCACTTTCAGTTTGGAGTAAAACTGTTTGTGAAATCAGTAATATCTATAATGGGTATTTGTTTGAAAATTCTTGCACTTGTATGTTCTTGCCATAAGTACAGTAATTATGATTTGTTAACGCAGAACCTTTTACTTCAAAATTATTCATTAAAATACAATTTAGTTTAATTCAACAATGTTAATATTTTAATATTCAACGAAAACAACTACTCCAAAGGCTACAAAGAAGCAAGTTTTATGAGGGACTGTTTCTAGTGGTGGAAGGATATTTAACAGATAATTCTGCCAATCTTCACATTTTTAAATTGAATATCCTGGAACTTTAGCCTCACATACTTTTACTCGGAGAATATTTTCCGTTATGATTTTGCTAGGAATATTTAATATAGGTCTTCACTGATATTTTTAGAAGTTTTACACCTTCCTTCAACAGCTAGACTCTGCCAAAAAAATGAAGATATGTCAAATAAGTCAAGATAAAATTTACATCATTTTTCGCTTGAAAATCACATATTTTGACCAATATATTTCAAAATCACAGACCCCAACATTTTCTTTCATTATTTTTAGTACTGGAAACTTATGACTGATCAGCATCTAAGTTGTAAAAAGCTTGATTTAAGAAAATGTTTTATTGCCTATTTATTTATTTAGTAACCCAAAAATGTTACTTTTTGGTACAATAATTTACTTGCATTAATTTGCAAGTTTTGTTCGATGATAAATATTATTCAAACTATTTTACATAAAATAAATTTGTATTTATTGCCTTGGTTACATCTGGTAAAATATGATAACGGTTAAAGTAATTTACCAAAGAGTTAGAGTTTAAGTGCAAAAAGGTCAACTTAATTGTACTGTAGATCAGTAGGATGCAGACTGACCCCCTATTTTTTCTGTGATTTTGGGTCAAAGAATATGAGTACTTATCTAAAATATACTTCTAAAAAAACGTTGATTTAACATTCACGCCTTAATTTTATTAAGGAATCGATAAACATCGAAGCTCATATGCATGAACTTGGTATACCGATACTGGTGATCAAAGCATATGATTATAAAGGTCAATTTAATCAAAACTTCAGTATCTCCATCATCGAATTCTCAAATATCAAGGACAGGTGAAATTAGTTTGGGAGTTCAACTTCAGAGTATTTTTGTGTACAATCAGAATGTTTTTAACACAACAATTTTGCAATGTAAGTAAATTTACTGGTTCCAATTTTAGGTCAACTCAGGTGACTAATTGCCATACGTTTTCGTCCGTCGTATTGCGTTGTGCGTAGTGAATATATAGTGAACATTTGAACATGTTCAGCTTCTTCTCTGAAATTATCCAACTAATTTCAACAAAATTTGGCATAACGCATTGATGGGTAAAGGGAAATAAAAATTGTGAATTTCAAGATCATCGCCTCCCTGGGGCTTGAAGGGTGGGACCAACACCTTTAAAATTAATGCAATCTTTAAAATTCCTCTTCTTTACTGCTGGACATCAAGCAGTCAAACTGTTTGCACGGTTGTACTCAGCATTGAGTCATCTACCAAAATTGTGAAATCTAGGCTCTGGAATCAGGGTTTTCTAGTGCTAGGGCGGGGCTGAACAGATTATATAGTGAAATTGCATTAATTTTTTGAAAATCTTCTTCTCTGCTCCTGGGCATTAAATAAACCAAATAAGCACATAGTTATTTTGAATAGACTGCCTCTTCCAAAATTTTGAATCTAATGCCGCAGGATCAGTAGTTTAGAGGTGTTAGTACGGGGCTATATAGATTATATACTTAGTGAAATTGCATTATTTCTTTCCATATCTTCTTCTTTATTTACTCCTGAGTAGTTGATAAGCAAACCAAAAACATAATTATGTTGAATAAGGCTGTCTCTTCCAACATTGTGAATTTCATGGTCCCAGGGTCAGGGGTTCTGGTGTAAGGGCAGGTGTCTATTAATTCTATAGTGAAAATGGATAAATTCTTTGAAAATCTTCTTCTCTGGTCCTGGGTATTAAACGTGAATAAGAGTGCCTCTTTCAAAATTTTGAATTTCGTGGCCCTGGGGTCAGGGGTTCTGCATTGTGTATGGGCAGGTCTCTATTAATTCTATGGTGAAAATACTTTAATTCTTTAAAAATCTTCTCTTCTCCTGAGTATTAAAACAATGAGCTATGTACATAGTTATGATGAGGAAGGATGTATCGTCCAGTTTTGTGAATTTCGGGGCCCCAGGATCAGAGGTTTTGATGTTAGGGCTGGGCACTTATGATTACATAATATAAATGTATGATTTTTTCGAAAACTTTTTTCTTTTGCTCCTGGGTATTATACCAATGTTCTAAGTACATATTAATGATGATGAAAGACGCCTCTTCTAAAATGGTTAATTCTCAGAGCAAAGAGAAGAAAAAGTAGGAGAAAAGCCTAAAACTGTCTATTTTTGAAGAGAATCTCGTTCCTACGAAAATATTCACATTTTACATTGAATTTTATTTTACCAAAAAATCATGATACAATGTTTCTTAAAATATTTTTCTGTAAAAGGAGAATTATAGGCAAAAAACTGTCCATTCTGTGAGAAAAAGAACTAATCGAGGATGACTGTACATTGAGAATGTAAACTGTGTATATAAAGCATTATTAACCTCTAAAGGCTTATTTATATTTTCATCTAGAGGTTCACTTAGGACATATGAAAATGAATTCGATGAAATGTGAAGTGAAGTCCATTTCAACAATATACTCAGTGAATTATGAACAGAGCCAACATGGACCTGAAAACAGAGGTGCCATAAAGTTATCCACTACCTACCAGTCACATCTGTCCCTTCACATCATCGAAATTATCAGATAAAAAAAACAGCTAACATTTTAACAGAGTCTCACATATAAAAGTTGGACATAATGGGACTGGGCGAAGTAAGGTGGACAGGCTTTGGAGAACTAAAGGCAAACTCTGGAGAGACCATCATATACTCTGGGGCTGAAGAGCATCACAGAGGTGTAGGACTTAGCAGAAAAAAACGAGAAAAGCTTGATGGAATGGAACCCTGTTAATGACAACATCATCAGCGCACGCTCCCCCCTCCCCACTTTGCTTATCTAACATGAATACAGCCCAACGATGCAGACAAAGCGGATAAGGACATCCATGAACTTCTACAGAAGAGAGATTGCAAAGGAGATTCAAATGCTAAAGTAGAAAGTCGAATGAAGTATGGGAGAGTCATGGGACAAGAGGGTATAGGGACTTTCAGTGAAAACGGCATGAGGTAAGCCGAAATGTGTGCTCTTAATCATCTGCGGAGCCCTCTTTATGCACATTGACATACATAATCTTACATGGAAGTCACCTAATGAAAGAGATAGGACCATATTGACCATGTAATGGTGAATGGTAGATACAGGAAGTTTGCATGTGATGTAAAGGGTTATGCGTGGTCCAGATTCCAATTCAGATCACCATCTAGTACTAGCTAAAGTAAAGATGAAGCTCTGCAGAAACTTAAAGCCAAAAGAAAGCAACAGGAAGAAATATGATGTAAACAAGCTGCAAGATTCCAAGAATTAGCAAAGAATTCCAGCTTGAATTAAGACAAAGGTTTCAACAACTGGTTAATGAGGAATTCACAATCAATGAAAAATTGATTTTTGTGAAAAAAGTATATAATGATAAAGCATAAAAGATCTTGGTCCAAAAAAAATGATACATACAGAGCCATAGATGAAAGAAGAAAACTAATGGAAGAAATGGGAAGTAGAATTCGGAGAGTACAAAGAAAATTAAAAGAAGGTAATATAAGACCAAAGACAAAGACGTGAAAAGAAAAGCAAGAGCTTATAAAACGAAAAATCTGGAAGATTTAGCTAACCAAGCAGAGAATGCAGCAAATACAAACCGAATGAGCAAAGTTTACCAATTGACCAAGCAGCTTTTTTTGGGGGGAGGGGGGGACAGGACACATTGCACAAGGTCCAAGAATGTGGGACTAATCATTGAGGATGAAGAGATGGAAAGAGCATTTTGAAGAGGTCCTTAATGTCCCAACAGAAACAACAGAATTACCCATAAGATACACCTTTCAAGAGAATAAAATTGATGAAATTGACACAAAACCAATGAGAGGAGGGAGAAGGTTAAAAGGGCAATCCAAAAATGAAGAATAGAAAGAGTCACGACATAGATAACATCGTTCGCCTGCGGAGCTACTAAAGAAGAACGTATCATATTCAGGATCAGAGCTTTCAAATCTATTCAACGGAATCATCAGTGAGCAGGATATACAAACAGACTGGAAGAGCTCGTTGTCAAAATACTCTAGAAAGGAGATCTGACAATATGTGAAAACCATAGAGGAATATCACTACTATCATTGCCATCTAAAGTATTTTGCAGAATAGTGATTGACAGAATTAGAGATGGACTAGAAGACAGATTACGACCAGAGTAAGCTGCATATTAAAGAGGAAGAGGGACATAAGAACAGATTTACATTCTAAGAAATATTTTAGAACAATCTATAGAGTGACGAGCACCACTGCATGTACATAAGTTTCATAGACTTTAAAAACTTTGACAGCATAAAACAGAAACTGTGGGACGTACTAATGCAGTATTGAACTCCTGGTGTATATGTGGATATCATCAAGAAATTATACGATGGAAGTTCTAGTTTTGTCATAGATAATGGAATACAACAGACTGATTTAGAGTACAGACAGGAGTGTAGTGAGATGTGTTTTGTCTGGGCTCCTAGCTGTTCATCATTGTGAAAGACTGGATAACGAGGAATAACAATAATAAGAAGAGATGCAAACTTTGGAAATTTACTGTCCACATTAGACGACCTGGATTATGCAGACGACCTAGTTTGCACTCATTTCCAGCAAACACAGCAACATGCTAGAAAAGACCAAGAGATTACATGATTTTGTGGAATATACAGGCCTAACAATTAATGTTGACAAAACAAAAAGCATAAGAACTAGGAGACTTATTGTTCACAGAACAATAAGAGGTCTTTCCACCTTCTTCGAATTTTAAATTTGTTTTATACCTGACTCCTAAAAATTAAATTCCATGAAAAAGAAACCAAAACTCTCTTAAAGCATAGAAAAAATGAAAAAAAAAATGAATGACCTTGACCTTTGACCTTGAAAAAATATTCAAGGTCAAAGGTCAAGGGTCACATTGCAGTTGCCCCCATGCATGTATGACTTATAGTTTTCAAGTTATAAGGTTTAATAGTAAGTACAAAGAACTTAAAGGGCAATAACTCATATAAAGGGTTATCAGATCCATTTGCACTTATACAGTGAAGTATGGCCTAAAGACCCTTAAGATATTAGTGAAAGTTTGGTGTCTCTACAGTCTACGGTTTCAGAGAAGTAGCGATAACAAGGTTTTTCGCACAAGGGGCAATAACTTTTAAAAGGGTTAATATTAGGGGACAAGAGTGAAATCTTTTAAACAGTTTGAAGAGTACATATTAATGATGCATAGACATTAAGTATATGTTCAAAGACAAAAGAGATATAAAAAGAGCTAAATTTCTCAGTTTTGGAATGACCTTGACCTTTGACCTTTCCATAAATTTCAAGACCAAAGGTCAATGGATCTTATGAAGTTGGTCCCATGTCTCTACATTTTCTCGTTTTGAAAATTTTTAATGATTTGTAAAATTCTAAAACTTCCAGGGGCAATAACTTATTGAAGGGGTCAATGAATACTTTGGCAATGAATCAATGAAGTGTCTACTAAATTAGTCGAAGACATAAGTGAAGGTTTCATACCTCTACGGTTTACGGTTTCAGAGGAGTAGCGATAACAAGCATTTCTTGCGAAAGGGGCAATAACTTCGAAAGGGGTTAAGGTTCATTTACGCAGGGTGAACTGCAAAAATCTTTTACGGAGTACATTATTATGGACTATAAATCTTTTCGATATATCTTGAAACTCAAAATCACACGGCGGAAAAATAATAATAATGGAAAAGAAGAAACAGAAGGAAATCAATAGGTCTTTCAACAGAAAGGTGGAAAGACCTAATAAATGGAAAGAAGAAGGATGCCATCAGGTTAAATGATAAAGAAATAGAAGAAGTCGAAACATTTCTCTACCTGCGTGCCTCAATGGACAAGACCGGAGGAAATGAGGTAGATATTGAAAGAAGGCTAGGCTTAGCAAGAACCGCCTTTGCATCCCTTACCTATGTATGGACGTCAGCACAATACACCACAAAGACCAAACTTAAGATCTTCAACACTAACGTTCTATCTGTGTTGCTGTATAGTGCTGAACTATGGAGGATTCTTAAAATACACTGGCGGGGCCAACAACAATATGAAAGAACAAGTTTCATACCTCTATCAAGCACTAATCAAAAGAAAAAAATGGAGATGGACAGGCCACATCCTCCGAAGGATGATGTGGCCTAACTCACATGTGAATCACATCCTCTCTTATTGGTGTTGTGTCAATTTCACGTATTCACACGTGAATAACTCACACGTTAGAATATCTCTTACATGGGCCCCTTTTGAGGGAAAGAGAAAGAGACGGTCAAAGAACATCTGGCGACGCTCTGAACATTGAGAGAGGAAGAGGAGAGCTGGGTTGGAACAGTTGGAAGTAGGGGCAAGTTGTTTTCAGTGACCTCCGTAAATGGCATGCGTTGTTGAACGGCCTAATGCGTCCACCGGGACACAGAGAGAATAAGTAAGTAAGTATACTGTTCATTATGTGCAGATACCCTTTGGGCGTGGCCATTATGACAACTCAGGAGCTAAGTTCCCTCGTGTCATTATGACCACGCCCATCGGGTATCTGCACATAACCAACAGTATGATATGGGGTAACTACTACATATATCAAACTTGACTCTGAGCAGACCTGTGCTTGCTGTTTACAAAAGCTTTATAAAAGTGTGTGAACATTCATGAACACCAAAGGACCTCAACTTTAACATACAGCTTCGTGTGCTGCGTAGATCTATTATTTGGATTTTTTAAATGATGACTCAAATAATAAAGACATTTCATTTTTAAGGCTTTTGATGAATGTTTGAAAATTGACAAGTGACCAGGGACCACAGATTAGCCTTATTGAGACTCATCCCTTTAAATTTCAATCTTCTCATGAAAGGCAGATATATACTTTATTTTTCAAAAACTTTCAACTTGCAACGCTATGGTTTCAGACATCAAGACTTGTAACAATTTCGTCCTTATTTGCAAGGTTCATTATTATAACTGTATTTTAGGGGGAGGAAATCGGTTGAATCGGGATATCAAACTTTAAAATTCCATTTTAGATATTAAAACTTTTAACATTCTAGTCAGCCAAGGTAAGATTTGTTGTTAAAAGTAGGCAATAAATGCTGCTTATACCAGAAAAGGAGGATGATAATGACCTGGTGTCAGGAGGAGAATTATATTAAGTGTGTACGATATACTTATCTCTAATAAGAAATTCATTTCCTAGTAGCATTATTGTTAGCCTTGTGTTTCTTTATTAATGTGTTCTATCAATCATGGTACTATATAGATACAATGTGTGTATACATTGTAAATACCGGTATCCACTCTGTTCATTGTATTGTAACCTTGACCTGTTGTATAGAGAGGGTATTTATAGGCTTTAAGCCTGTTGCCAAATCTATTCATGCTGAATAGATATTGTTTAAATCAATTATAGTACTAGTATTACCTGATTTATTATCATTCACAAACATAATTAACAAATAACAATTTAAATAAAACGACAAACTTAAAAAAAACATGATATGGATTTATTTATAATTTTGCGTGCACAAGGGAATAAAAACATCTTCCCACATCTTTTAAACTGATGATTAACAGTACATTTAAAAACTACATAAAAAACTTTTAGATAAAAATAATTGATATTTTAAACATAAAGATAAATCCATAATCCAATATTCAATTAACTAACAATTCAAGGAAAGGGGATGGAACATTTTTTTTTTCTTTTTCATTCTGGTCAAACAATAATTTTAATTCCTGAACTCTGGAAAAAAGCACATTTTATATATTATTGCGATATTGGACTTTGCATATACGTTCCATGTAGTGTTGGCAAATCGGATGATTTTTATTAACCGGTTACTCGCTTAATCTTCCGATCGAGTACCCGGTTACTCGGATGAATTTTTGTTATAGTTTCCATATTTATTATTAATCTCATCCTTTTACATATCGATAGAAATAAATAATAAATGTTACATATATGAACTTTATTTACAAAAACAAACCCCAAAAACACAATATCTTCGAAGAATTTTAATTTTTAATGTCACTTGAAACGGGGAATTTGATTTTGTTTAAGAAAATAATTTTATCAACACATGAAGAAGATATGTGTCGCGATCGAGGAGAATTAACATGCCCTGTAACACTTTGCAATTACTGGTTATTTTGTTGAGTTTCATGCAAGTCATTGGTTATCGACTTATTTTACAAGCTAAGGTGCACGTGATTTAGCATATTTGTAGTTCCAACCGTATACTTAATTACGTAATTACGTATAAAAAAATGTTTATGGCGGCATCTTGTTTCAGTGTGTTCCTCTGACTAACACGGGTCTAAATGAGGTGATTATAACTCAGGTCTCCAACACGTGTACCCCCTGGCAATTAATGTCATCAATTAAACTAATCAAAACAAATCGATCCTATTTGTGAACCACTAGAGCAAGCCTAACGGTAATTGAATTAGGGAAATGTGTCAATATACATTTACAAATTACATAAAAATACTTTAAACGTATTTACTAAGAAAAACGTATTTTTATCCGAGTAATCGATTAGCAGTTTTACTAACCGATACTCGCATCGTTCGACGGTTAACCGGTTAACCGGGTACTCGTTGCCAACACTAGTTCCATGACTTCTTGTATCATCATCAATGTAGCAGTTTGTATGTTGAAATATCTTTCTTGTAAGAGAGATTGTAAGTAGGAGTACAGAACAGCCTGGAGGTTCCCTGTCACCTGTTGACAGATCCCTAGAATCTGCTGCAATATATATTATTGATATAACTATGTGCACAAACAACTGTTAACTGAAATAAAGTCTGTATACTAATATGATAATTCTGATAAATGTAGCAGTTTCTAGATTGTGAAATTTTTCTTGTTGGAGAGATTGTTGGTAGGAGTGCAGAGCAGCTTCGTGGTTCCCTGTCATCTGTTGACAGATCCCTAGAATCTGCCACGATATGTCTCTTTTATACTCTTCAATATACACCCCCTGATCATGGTGAACCGGGTTCTGTAGGTCATTAAGAGCTGTTTGTGCTCTCACTGGGTCTACATGTCTGTAACAAAAGATCTCTAACATGTGTAACAGAACAAAGAGTGGGATACATAGTATAGAGGATCCACGCTGTAACCCAGACTGTTGTTCTGGCACTAATTCATTGATGTAACAGATTGTATTTTCAAGAATAAAATCCCATGCTACAGCTTGTCTCATCTTTGTAGACCAGGACTGTTCCCCTATGGACTTACTGTACATGTACCATGGTAATGCACCTGTATAATGAAAACTATTGACATACATTACGTATGGCTGTGCTAATTTGGCCTTTGTCATTTCTAGAACTAATATAGCTTCTTTGTATCTAAGTGCCTTGTAGTAAAACATTGCAATAAACAACATATGAGAAATACACCCATATTTGGTTGCTAATTTCACCATATAACTAGATACTTTGTTAGCAATATAAACCTGCTTGTTTACAACTGAGCTAGTATTTGCCTTGAATGATGCAAAAAATGTCAAAAGGTTGTATGACATAAAAGCAGTGCTCTGGAATGCAGAAACTGTTATCTTCTGTAATAGGAGAACTTGGTACAGAGTTGGAGGTAAAATTATCAACTTTTCTGCTGCACTAAGGAAATTCATACATCGGAGTAGATCTGGTGTCGGTATATTATTTAAATTCAACTCATTAAATAAAGATTTTTCAAACAAAACCCTACGTTTAACTGTACCAACATATGGTCTGGGATTTTGTAGGACACTTATAACACTTGACCTGATAGTTGGACAATGAAAAAGCGATACTAAACCCTTCTCATACAATTCATGAAGCCTAATGAATAAATTCTTTTGTGCTTCACCATGAATATTATTCAGAAACATGTTGTTTTCTGGAATAAAAAAGTTGGGACAGACCCCCTCATACACCCATTTAAGGATAAGTTTGAAACAGACCCAGAAACAATGAAGAAGATTCTGAGAACACCATTGAGGTGTTATGTTTTGTTGAATTATCCAGAAAACTGCTGTCTTCAAGTGATAGGAACAAAGCAATTTATCCTTATCACTTAATCCATTGATAATGCATTCTTTTAAGAACAATTTAAGCAGACCATATGTTAAGAATTGGCAATGGTTCATTGAATATACAAGTTTTTGTTCTGCTAAAGAGAAGGAAATTCTCCATTCTTTGTCCGTGTGTTTTCCTAGCTTGTGTCCTATTGCTACAAAGTGACATCCATTTCTGACTATGTCATCTACAATATAAGACGGGGGCCATGAGTGACATCTGTCTATCCATTTGGAGGCAGTAGGGGGCCAAAAATCACAGACAAAACATTGAGCAATGTCAAACTCTTCTCCCCCTAAAACACCGCTACCACATGGACCATGTTCCTTAGAATTCGGCAAACCTGATGAACATATCTTTCTATATTTGGAACTGGATATATAGAGTCTGCTATTTATTCTCATACATGCATTCTTTACACTTTTCCTGTATGTTGGTGTTAATAATTCAAGTAAAGCAAATCCTGGTGGGCTATCAGAACAATCACAGAGAATCAAAGTTTTTCTACTTAAGTCATATTTCTGAGCCTGATTCAAGTCCCATATTACCATATGGTCATTTGGCCAGTACATCAAGTCGACATCTGACCCCTTTATTCTGAATCCTTCTCTGTAACTCCCACTGGTCATTTCCATATCCATGTCTTCTTCTCTTGTTTTCATTATTACTTGATTTATCATCATTTCCCTGAAGTCCATCATCTCTCTCCTCATGTTCACGTCCTGTGAGGACCCAACTTCGTAACACAGCCCCACAAACACAGACTCTGACAGATGATGTATACGCAAGTCCCTGGACAAAATGTAAGTAAAATTTAGTATGTGTGAAAATATTTTCCCTATATAACATGATTTGCTTTAATGTTTAACTTTAAATAAAAACCGTGAGTAAATTTACTTTACTTTACTTTTACTTGGATTCAGGGATATTTTTATGAGTATTTTCAATTACTTAACTGTTAATTTTATGAGCCTGAGGATCGGACTACCTTAATTATGTAAGTTTTGCCATGAAGAAAAATGTGCTTGTCTGAATTGATTAAATAAAGATAATAAAAGTTACTTACGGCCATTTGTAGGAAGTCATTTGACTATTATAATTCCTGTCACTTCAAAGACTATAATTAGAAGTGGAAAATTCATACTTTCAGTTTCACAGAAAAAAATAGAAATGGAAAATTCCTGTTGTAATTTTCGGTTTATAAATAAAATAAATGTGTATGAAATCAAAAATTCTTTCTTTTTTTTTTTTTTGCTATTTTGTATGAAATATTAGATGTCTTGCACTTATACGATTTTTTTCGCCATGGGTGCATGCAGTAGTTATGTGTTAAAACACATCTTAGACATAGTTAAATCTAATTAATTAATTATTTATCCCTCCTTTCAAAGTACATTTTTCTCAGAAAGCCTACTGTAAACTTCATACAATTAACATAACTTAAACTATGCTTCAAGGTGGTCATTGGGACAGGTTATGGTTATCAAAGAAGTGTATTTTTTTTTTTAGAAATAGAGAAACGTGGATAGTTCAAAGTGATTTGAAAATCCCCACCAACTTATTTGTTTTTAAATCATACAATACTCTCAGAATCTTGAATCCTCTGGTGTCTCCAAGTTTTTGGCTCACCTGAGCTGAAAGGCCAAAGTTACTCAGGTAGGCATTGTGGCCCATGGGCCTCTTGTTTTTGGTCAAATTCTTGATAATGAGTTATAATAGTAATTGTAGTGAAGAAAACTTAAATGATTGTTCCAGCCATTTTTTAAAACAAAAGAACAAAGAAAGTTACATTTGTCCGAGTTCCACAGGCAGTATATGTTTTTCTAAAAATCACTTAATTTACAATATTCCTGCATGTGACCTTAAAGACTTGGAAAATAATAAAGTTCACTTATGACCTTTTTTCAGACCCTGCAAGTGAATATCTGAAAAATCAAAACAAATCAGTTTTTATGCCCCGCCATAAATATTGTCGGGGCATACTAGTATAGTGTTTGTAATGTCCTTCTTCCGTCCTTCTGTCAATCCGTCACACTTTGCGTTTAGCTCTGTTAAAAGCTCAGTTTCAAAGAAACTATCCAAGATATTTTCATCAAACTTCATATGCTGATATACATTGATGAGACTATGCAACTGCATCAACAATTTTTGACCTTGACCTTTCCTATGACCTTGACCACGCTTTTCTCAAATTAGTGCTAAGCTCAGTTTTTAACATACCGTTCAAGATGGTGATATCAAACTTCACATGTTGATATATACTGATGAAAGCTATTCAACTGCATCACCATTTTGACCTTGACTTTTTCTTTGACCTAACTTATCTTTAATTAGTGTTTAGCACAATTTCAAAGATACCATTCTAGATTTTTTTTTATCAAACATTTTATGTTGATACACATTGATGAGAGATATGCAACTGCATTAACATTTTTTACCTTGGGCTTTCCTTTGACCTTGACCTCACTTTACCTAAATCAGTGTCAAACTTCATATGCTAATACATACTGATGTAAGCAATTCAACTGCATCAACATTTTTTACTTTGATGTTTATTTGACCTCTCCTTTGACCTTGACCTCAGTTATCTTTAATTAGTGTTTAGCTCAGTTTTAAATATACTATTCAAGATATTTTTCTTATTAAATTTCATATGCTGTTACGTACTGATGAGAAGAAGGATATGGAGATAACGAACAGTATTCAATCTCAAAGTCCATAAAACAATGCAAAATAAGAGCAGAGCAAACACGGACCCCCGAAACATCAGAGGTGGGATCAGGTGCCATGGAGGAGTGAGAGCAATTCAACTGCATCAATTTTTTTGACCATGACCTTTTATTTGACTTCACTTTTATTAAATTATGTTTGTCAGTTTTAATAAGAAATCATGTTAGATATTTTTATCAAACTTCATATGTTGATACATATTGATGAGAGATCTGCAACTGCATCAACTTTTTTTACCTTGACCTTTCCTTTGACTTTGACCTCATTTTTCTTAAATCAGTGTCAAACTTTATATGCTGATACATACTGATGTTAGCAATTAAAATGTATTAACATTTTTTACCTTGACTTTTCCTTGCACCTTAACCTAACTTTTATCAAATTGTTTTTAAGTCAGTTTTAAAAGGAACCATTTATATTTTTTCAACTTCATATGCTGAAACATACTGATGAGAGCTTTTCAAATGCATCAACAGTTTTGACCTTGGCATTTCCTTGACCTTATTTTAATGAAATGTCAAACTTCACATGCTGATACATACTGACGTAAGCAATTCAACTGCATCACTATTCAAGATATTCTAATCATTTCATACACTGATACAAATTTTCATGTTGCATAACTAATATACCCTCGGCGGGGCATTCATGTCCTATGGACATTTTTATAGTTTTTTATTCAATTTGACAAAAACCAATGTGGTGCAAATTATACATACAGTAAATAAATACATAATCACAAGCATTTTCTTATATCAAATGCATTACATATAAAGTTACAAATATTTCTTGTAGATTTAACATCTGCTGGATTAAGAATTTCATAAGATATACATGTATTATTAAAAAGTGTACAAAATTCACTCCTTATTTGTTTATAAAGAGGACATACAAATAAAAATTGATGTTAATCTTCAACAATATTTTGAAAATTAATACAATATCTTTCATCTCTTGGTATGACTGGGTTACAATATCTACCAACCTTTATATGTAATTTGTGGGCACTTATTCTCAATCAATTCAAAAAAGAACGAAGATTCTTGGAAATGGAAAAAATTAAGTATGGTTGGATTTCAAGCTTGTTTAGATTTCCTTGACTTATTAACTGGCTGTAGAATGATAATTTGCCATTATCTTTTTTGATATTCATTATATCCTTAAAGTCATATATGGCGTATTTTTTATAAGTTCAGACTAACTAAGATTTAAAAGATCTTTTTATTTGTTTTGTTTCTTTATATAAAGATAGGAAATTTCTGTAAATTACACAATTTAAATCAATCGCGTTTCATAGATATCACAGATTTAAATCAATAACCGATTTATTTCCGACTCGGATAAAAATATGACACAGTTTAAAGTCAATTTAACTATAGACTTGTGGTGATATTTAAGTTCAAAATTTTAATTCGGTGGTAAGTAACAAATATCTGGTAAATCTACAATTAATCTTGTATTTTTATATTTTGACTCATAAAAACTATATTCACAAAACCTTTTAAAATTATTTTCAAAATCATTTATTGATAATGTACTAGCATTTGAACCAATGACCTCATCAAGTATAGTTTGTATACAGTTTTGCCATGACCTTTTATGCTTAAGTTGAAATTATGTTTAGTTTTATTGGACCATAGATCACCTAATATTAATTAAAAATGATGTAATTTTCTCTCTAATATGATGACTCGAATAGCGTCATTTTCCTAAAATTCTAAAGAAAGTAATAAAAAGGCTAAAACTTTAAGCTGTTTTCAATATTTTGCATGACCCCCAAACTCAGATCTATATGTTTAGTTATATATATTTTTGATTGGGGTCACATTTTAATTATAAGCTTAATTTAATATACTCAAAATTCATCCATTTCCTTCAAAATTTAAGATTATTGCTAATTCACAAAGCCTATTTTACAATACATGAACTCTCAAAGGAAACATTTTTAATGGAAATTAGAGCACAATGTCCTTTCTTTATACTGATGTTTAAAATGAAGCATTGTGACTTCGTCAGTAAATAGGTATAGGGACATGTTCATTTTGTTGAGTTAGTGAACTTAGCTCTTTCTGTTAAAGAAAAGCCTCCTTGATTTATTATGTAAATCTGTCATTTAGGACTTTGTGTGACACCAACAGTGTGGGAAAGATAAACATGGAACAGTTTGCCCTGGCCATGTACCTCGTACAACAGAAACTAAAGGGGGTCGATCCTCCAGCCACCCTCACCCCAGAGATGATGCCCCCCTCCATGCGACCCAAGGGTAGTGCCGACACCACAGTTTGGTGTTACGGTGAGTATAGGTTTCGTTATTTACATTTAAATTAATGGTTTTTTTTTAATTTTGGTGAATAGTGATTGAAAGAATTAGAGATAACCTAGAGGACAGATTTAGACCAGAGCAAGCTGCATATCGAAGGAGAAGGGGGACATCAGAACACATTCTGAGAAATATTTTAGAACAATCTATAGAGTGGCAAGCACCATTGTACATAAGTTTCATAGACTTTTAAAAGGCATTTGACTACGATACTAAGGCAATGTGGAATTCCTGGTGTATATGTGGACATCGTCAAGAAATTATACAATGAAAGTTCTAGCTGTATCATAGACAATGAAAGAACAACAGCCTGGTTCAAATCACTGACAGGAGTGTGACAAGGTTGTGTTATGTCTGGGTTCCTGTTCATCATTGTGGTAGACTGGATAATGAGAAATACCAACATTAAGAAGAGAGGCATACGTTGGAATTTTCTTTCCATAGCTAATGCAGAAAAAAATAACGTTTTTTGTTTTTTTTTTTTTGCAACAGCTGCTTCCGTTAATTCAAGTAATAACAAACAAAGAAAGCATTTTATTGTTTGAATAAATATTGTTCATGTATAAAAAGAATGTCATTGCATCCATTATATTGACACTAAACGAGATTAGTGATACCTCATCATTTCAATCTAAGGTCAGGAGTTTGCATATAGCTCTCCCTCCTACCCATGGCTTTTTGAACATAAAAAGTGGTGTAATCTTGAATATTTCTAATGTCTCTCACTAATAAATTATCCATATATGAAGCCGGTTTGTCAAATTTCGTGGTGTCTTTAAGTGGAGTATTTCGAGGTCAATGTGATACTCAGTATATCGAATCATGAAAACGAACAGCTGTCGATCTCGAAATTCCATAAACAGTACAAACATGTAAATAGAGCACAAGAGAGGGGCCTTTAGAGGTGGGATCAGGTTCCAAGCTAGGAGGAGTAAGCAATCTCCAATATCACCCCCTCTGTAAACCCTTTGCATAGATCAGGTAGATGGAGCATATCGTAGACAGGGGTAAAGAAGGACAGAATATTGAACAAGTTGGAGGTTCATGTTTAAAATGTTCCATGTCCTGGGTTAGGTTTAAACACATGTATACATATGATCCCAATTCCATCCCACTGAGAAGCATAATCTTTACAAACAGTGTATATAAATCAGAAATCACATATATACATTCAGTAATAAAAGTAATAATTTATTAACGAAACCTTTTTTATCTACAAAAACAAAAATAATCACGTTGCAATAAAACTACTTAGTAATAAATAGGTTGGGATAACTTATAATTTTTACATGTAGTCAGGTAGTTTAGTCAAG
>NW_026934406.1:0-59754 GCF_032062105.1 Saccostrea cuccullata
GTATTTTCTGTATGTACCGAAATGTTGGAAAAAAATAATATTCAGAGAGGCAACAAAAGATTACAGTAGGAAAAAAGTGTAGCAAGGCCTAGAAAGATTAAATATCATTGTAAACAACATGTGGGTTTTGAATAGTTTCTTTTTGTGTGCTGAACAAAAAACAATGAAAACACGCCCATATAACTGTCGAGTGAACCAATCAGACACGTTGAATATTTCAGAAATAAAAGAATTCTTCAGCATGAAGAATCAATTCTTAGCGAGAAATGAAAGCATTTGATTGGCTGAATAAGTTGGTTATGTTCTAAGAATGCTAATAACGGATGTGTTATGGAAAATTGTTTTGCATTATTTTCAATATAACACTACATTGAGTCATTTAACGAAACAGTTCCGGGAAAACCATAAGTTTATTAATTTTGCACAAGTTTGTTCACTTAGTTGCATAGAACACTTTCATTATTAGTTAACACTAGTAATACCCTTTGGACCAGAAGTCTGATGCATTATTCATTATCTTTCCCAATTTCCTTGTGTATAAGTTACACAATTATAAAATTGTTTCATATTTCCGAATATTAAAAAGAAGGAATGATATCAATCCATTTATAATTTAGGCTAGCCATTGATATTTTTCAAGTGCTAATTTATTTGGCTAAAATTTCAAATAATTCAACAAGTTTCGATGAACGCTGTAGATACACGCTGTAGAAGTGAACCATTGATTTAAACATTATGATAACAAGATGTAAACATTTTTTATATACTTTGAAATCCTTTTCTTCTTATTGGACAATAAGATTTTGTTATTCGTTTTACATTTAATAACCCAGGCCTTGAAAAGTACACAGTGTGTTTGGAAAAATAAAATTACAGCTCAACTACTAGTATCCAAAATAAAAAAAAATGTAGACATATTATTGTTGATGAAATCTATTCTTCGTCATATGTATTGTGTGGCGTCGGTAGTCCAGTGGTTAAGGTGCCGGACTCCAAACGAAAGGTTGTGAGTTCGAATCCTGGCCGCGACAAGCCGACGTTTTGTCCTTGGGAAAGGCACTTTACACGAATTTCCTCACTCCACCAAAGTGTAAAAGGGGTACCTGGCTATAGACAGTGAAATATATTGTCAGAATGTTAGTGTTCTAGCGCTGATAACGGCAGCTTGCACTGAGAAAGATTCTGGCCGCGACAAGCCGACGTTTTGTCCTTGGGAAAGGCACTTTACACGAATTTCCTCACTCCACCAAAGTGTAAAAGGGGTACCTGGCTATAGACAGTGAAATATATTGTCAGAATGTTAGTGTTCTAGCGCTGATAACGGCAGCTTGCACTGAGAAAGATTCTGGATTGTTAAGGTCTGCTGGGGTAATAATGTATTGTAAAGCGCTTTGAGTAGCATTTTTGCTAGAAAAAGCGCTATATAAAAAACAATCATTATATTATTATTATTATATGTATATTTTCTTCAGTCAATCTAAAACAAATTACTTTACAGGCTTAAAACCTTTTGATTTCAACATTCAGCAGTCATTAGTCAACTAGAACAAATCCGTGAACAGGGCTTAAAACAGACAGTGGGTGGGTGATGTTGAAACAAAATTCGGAATCAAAATCAATTATCTTATTGTTGTGTCACCCTTTTGGGTGACCGCACTTATTTTGGGAATTATGTAACTTGCTGGATTGTGAGAGGACCTAGCTTAGGTAATATGATTCTGCTTTTCAGCCTCCAGGCCCAATGTAGGTTTAAGTGCGCTGTAATATGGAAAAGCAAAGCGTGGATGAAATTAACAAGAGGCCCAGGGGCCACATCGCTCACCTGAGCTAGGAAAAAGAACAAATCAGATCCGAATTGAAAAGTTTACTGACGGGTTGGGGGGAGGGGTCTTGAATTCTAATTCCATTTGAAAATGCCTCCATACCAATACTGCATAGAACTTCTTGAGAAAGTTCTTGAGAAAAAGATTTTTAAAAATTTAATTTTAACATTTTGTTTGTATACTCTATTCTCTGACCTTATTTATGGGCGCCGCCATGTTTCGATCACATGACTTGACGCCATGAAGGTGCTGATAACGTCATAATTCGGTCATACTCAATGCAGTAACTTTTCTCCGTTATTCATCAATCTTTTGGCGTAATACTTATACAAACACGCGTTCATATGAAGTAAAAGTTAAATGAGTCATTCTTAAATTTGGTCTTATTTTTAGCTCTACTGGTCAGAGACCAGAAGAGCTTATGCGATAGTAATGCGTCCGGCGTCCGTCCGTCTGTCTGTCTGTCTGTCCGTCTGTCTGTAAACAATTTTTCAAAATGCTACTCATCCTACAATTTTAGTCTGATTTCAATTTAACTTGGCACACAAGTAGACTACACTAAGATACATAAAATATTGCATCGGTTTTTGATTTCGATGAACGGTGTTGCCATGGTTACTAAAAATAGAATTTTCTGAGAAATTCCTTTAAAACGCTACTCCTTCTACAGTTTTGTTCTGATTTCAATATAACTTGGCACACAAGCAGACTACACTAAGATACATAAAATAGTGCATCGGTTTTTGATTTCGATGAACGATGTTGCCATGGTTACTAAAAATAGAATTTTCTGAGAAATTCCTTTAAAACGCTACTCCTTCTACAGTTTTGGTCTGATTTCAATATAACTTGGCACACAAGTAGACTACATTAAGATACATGAAATAGTGCATCGGTTTTTGATTTCAATGAACGGTGATGCCATGGTTACTAAAAATAGAATTTTCTGTGGAATTCCTTTAAAACGCTACTCCTTCTACAGTTTTGTTCTGATTTCAATATAACTTGGCACACAAGTAGACTACACTAAGATACATGAAATAGTACATCGGTTTTTGATTTCGATGAACGGTGTTGCCATGGTTACTAAAAATAGAATTTTCTGTGAAATTCCTTTAAAACGCTACTCCTTCTACAGTTTTAGTCTCATTTTAATATCACATGACACACTAGTAGACTACACTAAGATACATGAAATAGTGCATCGGTTTTTGATTTTGATGAACGGTGATGCCATGGTTACTAAAAATAGAATTTTCTGTGAAATTCCTTTAAAACGCTACTCCTTCTACAGTTTTAATCTCATTTCAGTATCACTTGGCACACAAGTAGACTACACTAAGATGCATAAAATAGTGCATCGGTTTCTGATTTCGATGAGCGGTGTTGCAATGGTTTCTAAAAATAGAATTTTCTGAGAAATTCCTTTAAAACGCTAATCCTTCTAAGGTTTTGGTCTGATTTCAATATTACTTGGCACACAAGTAGACTACACTAAGATACATAAAATAGTGCATCGGTTTTAGATTTCGATGAACGATGTTGCCATGGTTACTAAAAATAGAATTTTCTGAGAAGTTCCTTTAAAACGCTATTCCTTCTTCAGTTTTAGTCTCATTTCAGTATCACTTGGCACACAAGTAGACTACACTAAGATACATAAAATAGTGCAATGGTTTTTGATTTCGATGAACGATATTGCCATGGTTACTAAAAAGATACATAAAATAGTGCATCGGTTTTTGATTTCGATGAACGATATTGCCATGGTTACTAAAAAAAGATTTTTCTGAGAAATTCCGTTAAAACGGTATTCCTTCTACAGTTTTAGTCTCATTTCAGTATCACTTGGCACACACGTAGACTACACTAAGATACATAAAATAGTGCAATGGTTTTTGATTTCGATGAACGATATTGCCATGGTTACTAAAAATAGAATTTTCTGTGAAATTCTTTTAAAACGCTACTCCTTCTACAGTTTTAGTCTCATTTCAATATCACTTGGCACACAAGTAACTACACTAAGATACATAAAATAGTGCAATGGTTTTTTGATTTCGATGAACGATATTGCCATGGTTACTAAAAATAGAATTTTCCGTGAAATTCTTTTAAAACGCTACTCCTTCTACAGTTTTAGTCTCATTTCAATATCACTTGGCACACAAGTAGACTACACTAAGATACATGAAATAGTGCATCGGTTTTTGATTTCAGTGAGCAGTATTGCCATGGTTACTTAAAATAGAATTTTCTGAAAAATTCCTTTAAAACGCTACTCCTTCTACAGTTTTGTTCTGATTTCAATATAACTTGGCACACAAGTAGACTACACTAAGATACATAAAACAGTGCATCGGTTTTTGATTTCGATGAACGATGTTGCCATGGTTACTAAAAATAGAATTTTCTGAGAAATTCCTTTAAAACGCTACTCCTTCTACAGTTTTGGTCTGATTTCAGTATAACTTGGCACACAAGTAGACTACACTAAGATACATGAAATAGTGCATCGGTTTTTGATTTCGATGAACGGTGATGCCATGGTTACTAAAAATAGAATTTTCTGTGGAATTCCTTTAAAACGCTACTCCTTCTACTTCTACAGTTTTGGTCTGATTTCAGTATTACTTGGCACACAAGTAGACTACACTAAGATACATGAAATAGTGCATCGGTTTTTGATTTCGATGAACGGTGTTGCCATGGTTACTAAAAATAGAATTTTCTGTGAAATTCCTTTAAAACGCTACTCCTTCTACAGTTTTAGTCTCATTTTAATATCACATGGCACACTAGTAGACTACACTAAGATACATAAAATAGTGCATCGGTTTTTGATTTTGATGAACGATGTCGCCATGGTTACTAAAAATAGAATTTTCTGTGAAATTCCGTTAAAACGCTACTCCTTCTACAGTTTTAGTCTCATTTCAGTATCACTTGGCACACAAGTAGACTACACTAAGATGCATAAAATAGTGCATCGGTTTTTGATTTCGATGAGCGGTGTTGCAATGGTTACTAAAAATAGAATTTTCTGAGAAATTCCTTTAAAACGCTAATCCTTCTAAGGTTTTGGTCTGATTTCAATATTACTTGGCACACAAGTAGACTACACTAAGATACATAAAATAGTGCATCGGTTTTTGATTTCGATGAACGATATTGCCATGGTTACTCAAAATAGATTTTTCTGAGAAATTCCTTTAAAACGCTATTCCTTCTACAGTTTTAGTCTCATTTCAGTATCACTTGGCACACACGTAGACTACACTAAGATACATGAAATAGTGCAATGGTTTTTGATTTCGATGAACGATATTGCCATGGTTACTAAAAATAGAATTTTCTGTGAAATTCCTTTAAAACGCTACTCCTTCTACAGTTTTAGTCTCATTTTAATATCACATGGCACACTAGTAGACTACACTAAGATACATAAAATAGTGCATCGGTTTTTGATTTTGATGAACGATGTCGCCATGGTTACTAAAAATAGAATTTTCTGTGAAATTCCGTTAAAACGCTACTCCTTCTACAGTTTTAGTCTCATTTCAGTATCACTTGGCACACAAGTAGACTACACTAAGATGCATAAAATAGTGCATCGGTTTTTGATTTCGATGAGCGGTGTTGCAATGGTTTCTAAAAATAGAATTTTCTGAGAAATTCCTTTAAAACGCTAATCCTTCTAAGGTTTTGGTCTGATTTCAATATTACTTGGCACACAAGTAGACTACACTAAGATACATAAAATAGTGCATCGGTTTTTGATTTCGATGAACGATGTTGCCATGGTTACTAAAAATAGAATTTTCTGAAAAATTCCTTTAAAACGCTATTCCTTCTACAGTTTTAGTCTCATTTCAGTATCACTTGGCACACAAGTAGACTACACTAAGATACATAAAATAGTGCAATGGTTTTTGATTTCGATGAACGATATTGCCATGGTTACTAAAAATAGAATTTTCTGTGAAATTCTTTTAAAACGCTACTCCTTCTACAGTTTTAGTCTCATTTCAATATCACTTGGCACACAAGTAGACTACACTAAGATACATGAAATAGTGCATCGGTTTTTGATTTCAGTGAGCAGTATTGCCATGGTTACTAAAAATAGAATTTTCTGAGAAATTCCTTTAAAACGCTACTTCTTCTAAAATTTTGATCTGATTTCAATATAACTTGGCACACAAGTAGACTACACTAAGATGCATAAAATAGTGCATCGGTTTTTGATTTCGATGAACGATGTTGCCATGGTTACTAAAAATAGAATTTTCTGTGAAATTCCTTTAAAACGCTACTCCTTCTACAGTTTTGTTCTGATTTCAATATAACTTGGCACACAAGCAGACTACACTAAGATACATAAAATAGTGCATCGGTTTTTGATTTCGATGAACGATGTTGCCATGGTTACTAAAAATAGAATTTTCTGAGAAATTCCTTTAAAACGCTACTCCTTCTACAGTTTTGGTCTGATTTCAATATAACTTGGCACACAAGTAGACTACATTAAGATACATGAAATAGTGCATCGGTTTTTGATTTCAATGAACGGTGATGCCATGGTTACTAAAAATAGAATTTTCTGTGGAATTCCTTTAAAACGCTACTCCTTCTACAGTTTTGTTCTGATTTCAATATAACTTGGCACACAAGTAGACTACACTAAGATACATGAAATAGTACATCGGTTTTTGATTTCGATGAACGGTGTTGCCATGGTTACTAAAAATAGAATTTTCTGTGAAATTCCTTTAAAACGCTACTCCTTCTACAGTTTTAGTCTCATTTTAATATCACATGACACACTAGTAGACTACACTAAGATACATGAAATAGTGCATCGGTTTTTGATTTTGATGAACGGTGATGCCATGGTTACTAAAAATAGAATTTTCTGTGAAATTCCTTTAAAACGCTACTCCTTCTACAGTTTTAATCTCATTTCAGTATCACTTGGCACACAAGTAGACTACACTAAGATGCATAAAATAGTGCATCGGTTTCTGATTTCGATGAGCGGTGTTGCAATGGTTTCTAAAAATAGAATTTTCTGAGAAATTCCTTTAAAACGCTAATCCTTCTAAGGTTTTGGTCTGATTTCAATATTACTTGGCACACAAGTAGACTACACTAAGATACATAAAATAGTGCATCGGTTTTAGATTTCGATGAACGATGTTGCCATGGTTACTAAAAATAGAATTTTCTGAGAAGTTCCTTTAAAACGCTATTCCTTCTTCAGTTTTAGTCTCATTTCAGTATCACTTGGCACACAAGTAGACTACACTAAGATACATAAAATAGTGCAATGGTTTTTGATTTCGATGAACGATATTGCCATGGTTACTAAAAAGATACATAAAATAGTGCATCGGTTTTTGATTTCGATGAACGATATTGCCATGGTTACTAAAAAAAGATTTTTCTGAGAAATTCCGTTAAAACGGTATTCCTTCTACAGTTTTAGTCTCATTTCAGTATCACTTGGCACACACGTAGACTACACTAAGATACATAAAATAGTGCAATGGTTTTTGATTTCGATGAACGATATTGCCATGGTTACTAAAAATAGAATTTTCTGTGAAATTCTTTTAAAACGCTACTCCTTCTACAGTTTTAGTCTCATTTCAATATCACTTGGCACACAAGTAACTACACTAAGATACATAAAATAGTGCAATGGTTTTTTGATTTCGATGAACGATATTGCCATGGTTACTAAAAATAGAATTTTCCGTGAAATTCTTTTAAAACGCTACTCCTTCTACAGTTTTAGTCTCATTTCAATATCACTTGGCACACAAGTAGACTACACTAAGATACATGAAATAGTGCATCGGTTTTTGATTTCAGTGAGCAGTATTGCCATGGTTACTTAAAATAGAATTTTCTGAAAAATTCCTTTAAAACGCTACTCCTTCTACAGTTTTGTTCTGATTTCAATATAACTTGGCACACAAGTAGACTACACTAAGATACATAAAACAGTGCATCGGTTTTTGATTTCGATGAACGATCTTGCCATGGTTACTAAAAATAGAATTTTCTGAGAAATTCCTTTAAAACGCTACTCCTTCTACAGTTTTGGTCTGATTTCAGTATAACTTGGCACACAAGTAGACTACACTAAGATACATGAAATAGTGCATCGGTTTTTGATTTCGATGAACGGTGATGCCATGGTTACTAAAAATAGAATTTTCTGTGGAATTCCTTTAAAACGCTACTCCTTCTACTTCTACAGTTTTGGTCTGATTTCAGTATTACTTGGCACACAAGTAGACTACACTAAGATACATGAAATAGTGCATCGGTTTTTGATTTCGATGAACGGTGTTGCCATGGTTACTAAAAATAGAATTTTCTGTGAAATTCCTTTAAAACGCTACTCCTTCTACAGTTTTAGTCTCATTTTAATATCACATGGCACACTAGTAGACTACACTAAGATACATAAAATAGTGCATCGGTTTTTGATTTTGATGAACGATGTCGCCATGGTTACTAAAAATAGAATTTTCTGTGAAATTCCGTTAAAACGCTACTCCTTCTACAGTTTTAGTCTCATTTCAGTATCACTTGGCACACAAGTAGACTACACTAAGATGCATAAAATAGTGCATCGGTTTTTGATTTCGATGAGCGGTGTTGCAATGGTTACTAAAAATAGAATTTTCTGAGAAATTCCTTTAAAACGCTAATCCTTCTAAGGTTTTGGTCTGATTTCAATATTACTTGGCACACAAGTAGACTACACTAAGATACATAAAATAGTGCATCGGTTTTTGATTTCGATGAACGATATTGCCATGGTTACTAAAAATAGATTTTTCTGAGAAATTCCTTTAAAACGCTATTCCTTCTACAGTTTTAGTCTCATTTCAGTATCACTTGGCACACACGTAGACTACACTAAGATACATGAAATAGTGCAATGGTTTTTGATTTCGATGAACGATATTGCCATGGTTACTAAAAATAGAATTTTCTGTGAAATTCCTTTAAAACGCTACTCCTTCTACAGTTTTAGTCTCATTTTAATATCACATGGCACACTAGTAGACTACACTAAGATACATAAAATAGTGCATCGGTTTTTGATTTTGATGAACGATGTCGCCATGGTTACTAAAAATAGAATTTTCTGTGAAATTCCGTTAAAACGCTACTCCTTCTACAGTTTTAGTCTCATTTCAGTATCACTTGGCACACAAGTAGACTACACTAAGATGCATAAAATAGTGCATCGGTTTTTGATTTCGATGAGCGGTGTTGCAATGGTTTCTAAAAATAGAATTTTCTGAGAAATTCCTTTAAAACGCTAATCCTTCTAAGGTTTTGGTCTGATTTCAATATTACTTGGCACACAAGTAGACTACACTAAGATACATAAAATAGTGCATCGGTTTTTGATTTCGATGAACGATGTTGCCATGGTTACTAAAAATAGAATTTTCTGAAAAATTCCTTTAAAACGCTATTCCTTCTACAGTTTTAGTCTCATTTCAGTATCACTTGGCACACAAGTAGACTACACTAAGATACATAAAATAGTGCAATGGTTTTTGATTTCGATGAACGATATTGCCATGGTTACTAAAAATAGAATTTTCTGTGAAATTCTTTTAAAACGCTACTCCTTCTACAGTTTTAGTCTCATTTCAATATCACTTGGCACACAAGTAGACTACACTAAGATACATGAAATAGTGCATCGGTTTTTGATTTCAGTGAGCAGTATTGCCATGGTTACTAAAAATAGAATTTTCTGAGAAATTCCTTTAAAGCGCTACTCCTTCTACAGTTTTGTTCTGATTTCAATATAACTTGGCACACAAGTAGACTACACTAAGATGCATAAAATAGTGCATCGGTTTTTGATTTCGATGAACGATGTTGCCATGGTTACTAAAAACAGAATTTTCTGAGAAATTCCTTTAAAACGCTACTCCTTCTACAGTTTTGGTCTGATTTCAGTATAACTTGGCACACAAGTAGACTACACTAAGATACATGAAATAGTGCATCGGTTTTTGATTTCGATGAACGGTGATGCCATGGTTACTAAAAATAGAATTTTCTGTGAAATTCCTTTAAAACGCTACTCCTTCTACAGTTTTAGTCTCATTTTAATATCACATGGCACACTAGTAGACTACACTAAGATACATATAATAGTGCATCGGTTTTTGATTTTGATGAACGATGTTGCCATGGTTACTAAAAATAGAATTTTCTGTGAAATTCCTTTAAAACGCTACTCCTTCTACAGTTTTAGTCTCATTTCAGTATCACTTGGCACACAAGTAGACTACACTAAGATGCATAAAATAGTGCATCGGTTTTTGATTTCGATGAGCGGTGTTGCAATGGTTACTAAAAATAGAATTTTCTGAGAAATTCCTTTAAAACGCTAATCCTTCTAAGGTTTTGGTCTGATTTCAATATTACTTGGCACACAAGTAGACTACACTAAGGTACATAAAATAGTGCATCGGTTTTTGATTTCGATGAACGATATTGCCATGGTTACTAAAAATAGAATTTTCTGAGAAATTCCTTTAAAACGCTATTCCTTCTACAGTTTTAGTCTCATTTCAATATCACTTGGCACACAAGTAGACTACACTAAGATACATAAAATAGTGCAACGGTTTTTGATTTCGATGAACGATATTGCCATGGTTACTAAAAATAGAATTTTCTGTGAAATTCTTTTAAAACGCTACTCCTTCTACAGTGTTAGTCTCATTTCAATATCACTTGGCACACAAGTAGACTACAGTAAGATACATAAAATAGTGCATCGGTTTTTGATTTCAGTGAGCAGTGTTGCAATGGTTACTAAAAATAGAATTTTCTGAGAAATTCCTTTAAAACGCTACTCCTTCTACAGTTTTGGTCTGATTTCATTATCACTTGGCACACAAGTAAACTACACTAATTTACATATAATAGTGCATCGGTTTTTTATTTCTATGAACGGTGTTGCCATGGTTACTAAAAGTAGAATTTTCTATGGAATTCCTTTAAAATGCTACTCCTTCTACAGTTTTGGTCTGATTTCAATATAACTTATCACACAAGTAGACTACACTAAGATACATAATTCTGTGCATTGGTTTTTGATCAGTACAAACCAGTAGAGCTACAGTCTTGACAGAGACTTCTGGTTTCTTTCCCTCATGTATATGTTTTAAAATAAATAATGATCGATTGATTGTCATTGTATTAGGCAGAATTGGTGATATTTCATCCGTATTTCAGCAGTTTAATAAACATTGAGTCGGGTTTTTCTTTGAAGTAAATTTTACATGTAGCAAGATTAAAAGGTAAAAACTTAAATATATAAGTAAGAATATTTTATCTTTTACACAGTGAGAGAGAGGGGGATGCGAGAGACAGGGGGGTGGTCTCGAGTAAAATTATAACAGGTGCCTAGTAAAGCCATTTTGGAAAATAAATATTAGCATACAAATTATACAAACAAATGTACGACTGGAACTTTTTACAATTCCTGTTTTTATTATGTTCCCCAAACGAAGTTGGGGAACATATTGTTTTTACTCTGTTTTTTATTATGTTCCCCAAACGAAGTTGGGGAACATATTGTTTTTACTCTGTTTTTTATTATGTTCCCCAAACGAAGTTGGGGAACATATTGTTTTTACTCTGTTTCTTATTATTATGTTCCCCAAACGGAGTTTGGTAACATATTGTTTTTACTCGGTTTCTTATTATTATTAAGGTCTTCCGTCTTCAGCGGAAGACCTTCTTGTTATTCTTAGGTTTCTTTTCCACTATTTTTATTATTATTATTATTATTGTTTTTTTTTCTTACCGATTTTGTGCACGCGATTTCTCGAAAACGGCTGGATAGAATTTCATGAAACTTTCAGAACTGATAGAACATCAAACAAAGCTGATATATAATTTTTTGTTTTGATGACGTCACTTCCGGTTTTGAGATTTCCGCGATTTAGTGATTTTCAGGGGGTCTCATTGTCCATCATTTTTTTCGAAAATGCCTTAAGCTAGAAACATAAGATTTTCAGCGATGATAGAGCAAGGTGTGCTCTTTTGTCACACACCATTCTTCTTTTCCGGAAGCGCCGCACGTCGGCGCTCGCTATGGCTCGAAAAAAGTTCTACCATGGACTCAGAAATTTTTAACACCTTTTCTGCAATATCTTTTTACATGTTAACAATTTGTAAAGACATATAGAACAAAAGTTGTAGAGAATGTCACCGTCTTTCGAAATATATCAACGATAAGGGGCTGGCCCCTATAATAAAGGGCCAAAAGGGGCCAACAGTTTTTCCTTAATATCTCAAAAAGTATTGAGAATTTGTAATACGTCAAAGAAGCAAAGTTGTTCAAAATTTCAAGCTTTATCTAATGGAGTCGTCAAAATACGTCCGACGACGTTACTTCCGGTCAAACCGGAAGTAGTAAAAAATTGCATATTTTTGCTGTTCTTGACATGTTTATGGGCAACATATGTTACTGGAAGCTTAAATCTTAACTTTCCGTCCGTTGACGTCACTTCCGGTCAAACCGGAAGTAGCCAAAAATAGCTTATTTTGAAGGTTTTAATGGAAAATTGAAATTATTAAGTCACTAGAGACTACTTAGCTCATTGCTTTCTTTTGTTCACGTCACTTCCGGCACTTCTGGTCAAAACCGGACGGAAGACCTACTCGTTGCTTTGCAACGAGCTCGGCTCTAGTTATTATTATTTTTCTTATTTGTTCTCCGGTACTTTTTTGTCCGCGAGTGTTCTCAGAAACTGTTCACCCAACTGAGCTAAAACCTTTTTAGGGTTAATAGGTGTGTAGTGTAGGTGTGCGGAACGAAGGTCATTTTGCGTGCATACGCCTGCACGTGCGTGCGCGTGCAACACGTGAAATGATTGATATACTTAATAAAGCCATAACTTTTACATTTTTTAATGAATTGCTTTGAAACTTATTATATAAGGATATATTTCAAGTGTAGATGGTATGATACTACCAAATTAGCACGAACTCACGCGCATGCACGTGCGCTTCGCTCTGATTGGCTGAAACAAAAATCTCAATATCTTTTTTGTTTTTTGACGAAATACTTTGAAATTTAGAACATAGTCATGTATTTTAATATCCTACAACGTGACATATAAAAATTTTCATGAAAGCACGTGCATGCGCATGCGCGTCAATCTGATTGGCTGAAATTTTAAATGGCTTTATCTTCTTTGTTTTTTTATGAAATGCTTTGAAATTTAAAACATAGTCATGTATTAGAATATCCTGCAAAATGATATACAAAAAAATTCAAGAAATCACGCGCATGCACGTGTGCTGCAATCTGATTGGCTGAAACTTGAAATGGCTATATCTCCTTTGTTTTTTGACGAAATGCTTTGAAATTTAAAACATAGACATTCATTAGGATGTCCTACAATACGATGTAGCAAAAAATCATGAAATCACGCGCATGCACGTGTGCTGCAATCTGATTGGGTGAAACTTGAAATGGCTATAACTCCCTTGTTTTTCAACCAAACAGGATGGGATTTAGAATATAGATAGATATAAGGGACTACTACAAGATGGTATGGTCATCATGCACGTGCACGCATGTGCGTGCATTTAGGACGAGTGATATTAAAAATACACTTGAATGAGTGATTTTCATTACATTTGGACTGAATGCTTTCATATATAGTATAATAAAGTATATAGATAGTGTAGAAAGATGATATAGTCATTACGCACCTGCATTCACATGTGCGCGGTAGCAATGCTAAAATTTTAAAATAATTGGTATCCTTCTGGGGAGACGTTGTTAAAGTCGAAAATGCACAGAGTTTGTCTAATTTAATGAAGCTTAAAGGGAATATGGCACCAAAAGGGAGTTGGGGGGCGTTTGGGGAACGTCTGTAACGGTTCCCGTTACAATTAGCACTAGTTATTATTATTTTTCTTCTTCTTCTTCTTCTTCTTCTTCTTCCTGGGTACTTTTTTGTCCGGGAGTGATCTTGTAAACTACACATCCGACTTAGGTAAAACCTTTTTAGGGTCAGTAGACATGTGATGTAGATTTGCGGAACGAAGGTCATTTTGCGCGCACGTGCTTGCAAGAGCGTGCACGTGCAACACGTGAAATGACCGATTTAATTGATATAGGTGTAACTTTTTACATTTTTGATGAAATGCTTTGAAACTCATAACATAAGGATATAGTAGTTGCTTAGACAATATGACATGGTCAAAATAGCAAGATCTCACGCGCATGCACGTGCGCTTTGCTCTGATTGGCTGAAAATAAAGTCTCAATATCTTTCTTGTTTTTTGATGAAATCCTTTGAAATTTTGAACATAGCCATGCATTAGGATATCCTACAACATGATAAATAGCAATTATCATGAAAACACGTGCATGCACGTGCGCTGCAATCTGATTGGCTTAAACTTTAAATAGCTATAAATCCGTTGGTTTTCAACCAAACAGGATGGGATTTGGAACATAGATAGATATAATGGACTTCTACAAGAAGGTATGGTCACCATGCACATGCATACACGTACGTGTACGTGCGCTGCAATCTGATTGGCTGAAACTTTAAACAGCTATAACTCCCTCGGTTTTCAACCAAACGGGGTGGAATTTAGATCATAGATAGATGTAATGGACTTCTACAAGAAGGTATAGTCACCATGCTTATGTATGCACGTGCGTGCACGTGAAATGACTAAAATTAGAAATACACTTGAATGGGCGTTTTTTTAAATACTTTTGGATTAAATACTTTAATATTTAGTATATTAAAATATATAGATTGTGTAGACAAGATGATATGGTCATTACGCACATGCATTCACATGCGCACGCGTGCAATGCTAGAATTTGAATGAACTTGGCGTTGTTAAAGTCTCAAATGCAATTATATTTTGTCCTATTTAATGAAGCTTATAGGGAATATGGCAACAAAAGGGAGTTGGGGAGCGTTTGGGGAACATCTGTAACGGTCCCCGTTACAATTAGCACTAGTTATGTTCCCCAAACGGAGTTTGGGAACATATTGTTTTTACTCGGTTTCTTATTATTATTATTATTATTATTATTATTCTTTTTTTTCTTATTTGGGTACATCCCACTAATTATTTTTAGAATCGGTAGGAGAAGAAAGTAGTGCAGAAAAAATTACAAGTTTCCTTAAATTGCAGACTTGCTTAAAAAAAATTGGGCAGGTGTACTGAACTGAGCCTCACACTTGTTGATAAGGAGTATCTTTCCTACCAAAAAAGCTTTGAAAATGTAATTTATCAAGAAGATCAGCCGAATTATTTTGTGTATTATAACGCCAGTGAGAATTCTGAAATTCCCCTACTTTCACTTTCATTTTTAGAGGTTCCCGCAGACAGACGCATTTTGCCGGAAAACGAATCTGACATGCCACCTCGAGATTTTAACCAAGGAAAGACAAGTTGATGTGCTTTGATTTGAGGGGTCACTCACTACCGAACGAAAATTAGGGACATCGCTATGAGAAGAAACGTTAACATTGTCGCCTATGGGAAAACAATTAGTGGACTGTACCCATATTAGGAAGCCTATAAGTAAGTGAAAGATGTCATAAATCTTGAATTTATTTCAAAGTTGTTGTTTTCTATTATTTTCAATTGTTCAAGTTTATGAAAAAAAACAATTCTTATATTGTTGATACACATTTTTAAACAAATTGATTCATAAATAAAGTGTCTATCCCCCCCCCCCCCCCGGAACAGTCAACATGTATCACCCATTGTTTACACATGTATCATGTAGATTAAATGTATCGATTTATATAATTTATTTATTCAGAATCATAAATGTATAATTTGCTTAAGAAGCAATTATGTAGAAGTACATGCTCCACTGTGGTTTATTTTCAATACACAAAAATTCACAAATGAGTTCGGGATCGGTATTCAATCGGGGTCAAGGTCGAAGTGAAAGTAGACTTAGCAGAAAGTTATCAAAACTGTTCAGGGCAGTGTTAAGCAGTATATAGGTGATGGGCATTTGTATTTTACACAGGAGGTAAGAGGTATACCCTAGTACAATATTTGTAAATAATTTAATGTTTTTGGAACATGTCGATGATCGGCGCGTCACATATGCATACTTGACATACATCATTTCAGATCAGTTGCGCGGTCAAGCTGGGTACAGTTGTCTGGGAGTTAAACGATGTGTGTGAACATGCACATTAACTGATTTTTCTCATATTTTTTTAGCAATTGCATTACATGTATTTGTTGAATGTTCAATTATTGTCAGTAAAACATGATTTTTACCTATATAATTCTGCTGAATTAACTTAATTACCAATGTAAACAGTGTGATTTCAGGTGGGAGCAAATTACCGGTAATCATTTTTTAAATTAATTAATTTCAAGTAATGGTCAGAAAAGGAATATGGTAAAAATTGTACGTGTTGAATGTCTGTGTGTCTGTCTGTCTGCAAATGTGATATTGTACCATTTATTGTATTGATTTGTTTTTTTTAGGTTTATGGTGATTGGTACAGGAAAAACATGAGGTCCATGCAGATGGTGTTTAAAACTATTGGCCAGCAAATGCACACCCATTTGAATACATCTTGAAAAAGAACCAGCAAAATGTGACAGTCGGCAAAATATGTAAGTTTAAGTTTTCTGAAAAAAAAATTTCTTTGACGTGGGGGATGGGGTGGGGGTGAGGAAATTTACATATTAAATAGGTGATCAGAATGTGAAAGTATTTAGCTATAACTAATCTGTACATGCACTGCTATATACATTTTGCAGCTCATATAGATTTTCTTTTCTTATTTAAGATTTTCAAATTAATTAGATCTACATCTTTGTTTTGTAAATTATGCATTATTAAGATTACACGGATATACGAATTGAAATTTCATGAATATTTGACAGTCAAAATTATGCGATTTGTCAGGAAATAAAATTTTGTCTCATTTTCCTACAAATTACAAAATGGTTACCATGGAAACAAAACAACTTTAGTGAACTATTTATTTAATCTGCAACACCACATATTTTTATTTTTTAAAGTAAATAATAGTATATAAGCACTGATTTTGTCTTAAATGAAAAGTACGGGAAAAGTAATGATACACATGTATTGAGCTATCCATTATTATGATGTCATTGTGACGTCATAGATGAGTAAATTTGCATTGTTATAAAAATTGCTTTAAAACAAATGATTCTATATAGGATTATAAAGGCTTATAACTTTTTCATTCATAGTCCAAATTTCATGAATGATACATCAATGGACAGAAAATAATAAGTACTTTTTCATTTTAATACTTTCGGGGTATTTGTGAACTTCATTTTTTTGTCATTTCTGGAGAAACTATGAATTAGAGGGTGAAAAGTGGTCATATTTTGTGCGGAAATACATTAATTTTTAAAAATAAGTGAAATTGACCCAATTAAGTGCTGGATTATGATTTGACTATATGTATTTAAAGATATGAAGGTGATTAAGAATGGTATAAATGTGTTAATAGGCTAAAATTTGACTCAAAACTTGGGTGCAGTTTTGGCTAGATTGGAGCATTTTTTAAGGATTTTACACATAGAACTGTAAATGCTGTAAAATCTTAATTAACTGTTGAATTTTCATGAAACTTGGCATGATGTCTCTGCTTATGCTCTAGATTGACAAACAGTGTGAAATATTGTAAAATCAAAAAAATGCTTTTTCATATTGGGTACATCCCACTAATTATTTTTAGAATCGGTAGGAGAAGAAAGTAGTGCAGAAAAAATTACAAGTTTCCTTAAATTGCAGACTTGCTTAAAAAAAATTGGGCAGGTGTACTGAACTGAGCCTCACACTTGTTGATAAGGAGTATCTTTCCTACCAAAAAAGCTTTGAAAATGTAATTTATCAAGAAGATCAGCCGAATTATTTTGTGTATTATAACGCCAGTGAGAATTCTGAAATTCCCCTACTTTCACTTTCATTTTTAGAGGTTCCCGCAGACAGACGCATTTTGCCGGAAAACGAATCTGACATGCCACCTCGAGATTTTAACCAAGGAAAGACAAGTTGATGTGCTTTGATTTGAGGGGTCACTCACTACCGAACGAAAATTAGGGACATCGCTATGAGAAGAAACGTTAACATTGTCGCCTATGGGAAAACAATTAGTGGACTGTACCCATTTGTTCTCCGGTACTTTTTTGTCCGGAAGTGTTCTCAGAAACTGTTCACCCAACTGACCTAAAACCTTTTTTGGGTTAATGGGTGTGTAGTGTAGGTGTGCGGAACGAAGGTCATTTTGCGCGCATACGCATGCACGTGCGTGCGCGTGCAACACGTGAAATGACTTATATACTTAATATAGCTATAACTTTTACATTTTTTAGTGAAATGATTTGAAACTCATTATATAAAGATATATTAGTAGTGTAGATAATGTGACACTGTCAAATTAGCACGAACTCACGCGCATGCACGTGCGCTTCGCTCTGATTGGCTAAAACAAAAATCTCAGTATCTTCTCTGTTTTTTGACGAAATGCTTTGAAATTTAAAATATAGTCATGAATTATGATATCCTACAATATGATGTAGAAAAAATTTCATGAAATCACGCGCATGCACGTGTGCTGCAATCTGATTGGCTGACACTTTGAATGACTACATCGCCTTTGTTTTTTGACGAAATGCTTTGAAATTTAAAACATAATCATACATGAGAATGTCCTGCAATATGACAAACAAAAAATTTCAAGAAATTACGCGCATGCACGTGTTCTGCAATCTGATTGGCTGAAACTTGAAATGGCTATAACTCCCTTGTATTTCAACCAAACAGGATGGGATTCAGATTATAGATAAATATTAGGGACTTCTACAAGAAGGTATGGTCATCATGCACGTGCACGCACGTGCGTGCATTTGGAACGAGTGAAATTAGAAATACACTTGAATGAGTGATTTTAATACTTTTGGACTGAATGCTTTCATATAGAGTACATTACAGGGAATATGGCACTAAAAGGGAGTTGGGGAGCGTTTGGGGAACATCTGTAACGGTTCCCGTTACAATTAGCACTAGTTATTATTTTTTTTCTTCTTCTTCCTGGGTACTTTTTTGTCCGCGAGTGATCTTGTAAACTGTTCACCCGAAGTAGGTAAAACCTTTTTAGGGTTAGTAGACATGTTATGTAGATTTGCGGAATCAAGGTCATTTTCCGCGCACGTGCTTGCAAGAGCGTGCACGTGCAACACGTGAAATGACCTATATAATAGATATAACCGTAACTTTTCTATTTTTTGACTTTTTGCTTTGAAACTCATAATATAAGTATAATATTAGTTGTATAGGCATGATGACATGTTCCTCGCGCATGTGCTTGCAAGAGCGCGCACGTGCAACACGTAAAATGACTAATATAATAGATATAGCCGCAACTTTTCTATTTCTTGATGAAATGCTTTAAAACTCATAAAATGAGGATATATAAGTAGTACAGACATTATAACATGGTCAAAATAGCAAGATCTCACGCGCATGCGCGTGCACTTTGCTCTGATTGGCTGAAACAAAAGTATCAATATCTTTCTTGTTTTTCGACAAAATCCTTTGAAATTTTGAACATATTCATACTCTATAAAGATCTACAGCATGATATATAAGAATTATCATAAAAACATGCGCACGCACGTGTGCTGCCATCTGATTGACTGAAACTTTAAATGTCTGTAACTTTCTAAGTTCTCAACGAAACGGGATGAAATTCAGAATATGAATAGGTATAATTGATTTCTACACTATGCTTCTATCAAATTTAAATGCAAGGACATGCATGCATGCACATGCGCGTGCGCAATACGCTAAATCACCAATATATTTGAAAAATGGTAACATTTATATTTTTATGATATTTTGATTGATTCTCACGATATAAAGATAGGTTAATGATTTAAACAACATGCCTTGATAATCTTGCATGTGCATGCAAGTGCGTGCGCGTGCAATACGTCAAATGGGATATAGTTGATATCATTGTAGTTTTGATAATTCTTTGATGAAATCCTTTGATACTGAGCATATTTTTAAAAAAAAAGTCTTACAGGAAAATGGAACAAGAAGGGAGTTGGGGAGCGTTTGGGGAACATCTGTAACGGTCACCGTTACAATTAGAACTAGTTTCTGCTATGATTATTTTTCTAGTTCAAGATATAAGCTGTACGTGTTAAATTATTCATTATCTATGGGTCCTCGTGGGATATTGGCAAATGATTATCTAAGATTTGTTTTAAAGAGGGGCGATCGAGTTGACGACTGATCCTCTCCTTTTAACTTACCCCTTCTCGTATTTTTTCCACATTAAAAAAAATAATTCTGCCTGCCATGAGCGTTAAACAAAATTTATAAATGACGACAAAATCTCTTCCAGGCCAGACACATCTACATCTGTCATTGTGAATATTTTTTGACTAAATTCCTCAGCTAGGGATACATGTGCATGGTTTCAATATTATTATAGGTTGATTAACTAATTAATTACTCCAATTTTCTCCGTTTTCCTTTCTTTTTGCAGTTTTATATACAGCTTCATGTGTACTGGACTTAGAGTTAAATGCGGTTTAAGTTTTAAATTACTTTTACATGTGTCTATCTCAGCATGGAAGTCAGTTTAATGCTCATGCAACGCTTAACTTTCCATTTTTTAAAGTTTTCTTTCCTAAGTATTTCACACAACCAACATGTGTGGAATCATTTCATTAAAACGATACTCGTGTTTAATATTACAGCACACCCTTAAATAATATGAGGATTTTGTTTAAATTTTTCTTACTCAAATGTTATACATGAAACTAAGCCATGTTTTAAAAAAAAGGGGGGGGGGGCGTAAAATGAGTTTCTCGGCAGGCGGGCTGTTCATATACATGATTGTATATAGGCCAATAAGAATTGTTATTAAAATCAGATAAAAAAGAATAGAAAATATCCCTTTATAGAGTATTAAATAAATTAATATCCGCGGTAAAATTGGATAAATAACACGACAGTCGTCTAGATTTTCTCGACTGACATTTTTTTTTTTTATAAAATGGTAAACACAAAATTATTTTTTTTTCTAAATTTTGTCTCAGTTTTTTTGTTATTGATAATTATTTTTATTTAGTAAACCAGCACATGGTGTATAAAATTATATACTAAACGCCAAATAAAAAGGTTTCGGATACTACGGGCGGTTAACTAATAAAATGAAATTGAAAACTTGATTTTAAAAAACACACACGTGTATATCTTCTCATTACATTTATTTACTATACTAACATACTTTCCCAGTCGTATCTCAGCATGTCCGACTTTGGAAAACAAAGAAAGCAGTGTATTTGTCACTCATTTATTCGTAGTGCTTACTGTCACTCTTATCACATTATCAGCACCGTGATGGCGGCCGACGATAACGCCGCCGTGTGACAAAGCGCGATAACTCCGTAAAACTTGCGAGAAAGAATCGTGTATATATTACTTTGTAATAATTTTAATTTGACTCCCCATTGTTTCCCTCCCTACCCCCATTGTGGCCCCACCCTATGCCTGGAGCTTACGATTTAAACAAACTAGTATCTACACTACCCGAGGATGCTTCCATATGAATATCACTAATCATGGCTTTGCAGTACTTGAGAAGAATTTTTTGTAAAGATTTCCCTATATATTCCTATGTAAAACTTGGATCGCCCATTGTGGTCCCACCCTACCCCCGGGATCATGATTTGAAAAAACTTGAATGTACACTGCCTGAGGGTGATTCAACATTTGTTTTATCTTTCCTGTCCCAATGATTCTTGAGAAGAAGATTTTAAAATATTTTCCCTATATATTCCTATGTGAAACTTTGATCGACCATTGTGGCCCCGCTCTACCACCAGGGGTCATGATTTGGAAAAAAAAAAAAACTTGAATCTACATTACCTGAGGATGCTTCCACATGAGTTTCATCTTTCCTAGCCCAATGATTCTGGACAAGAAGATTTTAAAAAGATTTTACCTATATATTCCTATGTAGAACTTTGATCAGCCGTTGTAGCCCCGCCCTACCCCTTGGGGTCATGATTTGAACAAACTTGAATCCGCATTATCCAAGGATACTTCCAGATGAGTTTCATCTTTCCTGGCCCAATGATTCTGGAGGAGAAGATGTTTTAAAGATACCATTAATTTTTCATTAATTCATAATTATCTCCCCTTGGAAGAGGGCTTGGCCCTTCATTTGAAGAAATTGAATCCCCTTCAACCCAAGGATGTCTTGTGGCAAGTTTGGTTGAAATTGGCCTAATGGTTCTTGAGAAGAAGATGAAAATGTGAAAAGTTTACAACGACGACAGACGACGGACACATTTTGATCAGAAAAGCTCACTTGAGCCTTCGGCTCAGGTGAGCTAAAACGATACTTTATTTTCAGCTTAGGTGAGGAATATAACTTGCTTAACAAGTCTTATGTGCCTGAATAAGGCTTTCGAGACCTTTATGTTTTTTATTGCAAGTGGATAGATCATATTTTACTTAGCTACGAAGCGCACGCGCTCCAGGACAGAATTAGATATATTTTAAATATTGCTGATTAAAGTCCTTGATTGAGAAGTTTAATAATTGCTTGATTTATTCCTATAATTGGTCAGACAGAGCAACCAAATCCTCGAACCCAAAAACGTAATAGTGTAAGCATCTCACATTCGCTGTGAGTCCTAGGTATTGATCAGGTACAATGAATATTCTAAAGATGATCAAGTATACAGACAAGTGCCTAACAGTTGGTTTAAAAATATGTAAGCAAAAAACGACCAATTAACTGGTTTAATATGTTACATGTTAGCTGTAGAACTGTAGATCTCCGAAAAAAAAATATTGATAGAACAGAGAGCTACACTGCCATTAAACCATTGAGAAAATTGTTTATTTATTGCACATAAAAAGTGCGCTTTTTTGTCGATTTATTTCTCCTCGATTTTCAAACCACCATATCAAAATATTACTAGCCGTGTGTTACTACATATTCATGTACTATTTCCACAATACACCATTCCTTGTAACCGTTGTAAAAAGCCCTTCTGGGCCAAAATAGAAACCGGATGGCGCAGTGGTTAGAGTGTCTTCTCTAGAGTCGCGAAGAACGGACTTAATCAGGACTAACGTCGCGGGTTCAAATCCCACTGTGGGACGTGGAGACCGATCCTTTGGATGAGACCGTATAAAACAAGGTCCCTTATCGCAGTAGATGCTGGCACGAAAAAGATATCTCACTGCTCAATTGCCTAAGTGTCGAGTGTAGGACAAAATCTGCGGTTCTCCACCAGCAAGTGCTGACGTCTCATGTGCGTGAAATTCTCTCGAGGGAAGTTTAACAGCAAACACTGCTATTTTGACGCCCTACGAGTTGAAATAAGAGTATAGAATGATAGGAACGAAATATTTTGTAATCCAGAATTTATATAGCATCGAGGTCAGAATTTGAAAAAAATCATCCAAAAGTGAGTGCAACTTTTTGAGCACAATTAATATGCAATTTTTTTCTGTTGGTGACACTTTAGCTCTTTGGTCATCCATCCCAATCTTTTAGCGGACCAGCGAGCTACTGAACTGCAGCTTTGAACGTTAACAAAGGTCATTATTTCGAATATAGCTGCAGATCTGTACCTCGCTGATCTGAAAAAAAAAATAGAACGGATTACCAGAGATACAAAATGCTGGACTTTGGTCAAGGTTGTCGCATTTCGTGCAATATCAACTTATCCGTTATTAGCTAGTCTGTCTTAATTTAACATGAATGTTTCCAGGAACGCATGAGTCGCCTGCACTGCGTTTAGCTTTTTTAAAAATGCAACTAAATCTTTAAAAAGCTGAAAGCTCGATTGAGCATTTCTAATCACCTGTTGCCGTGTCGTCTGTCCATCTCTAAACTTTTCACATTTTCAACTTCTTAAGAACCACTTGACCAATTTTAACCAAACGTGGTATAAAGCTTCCTTGGTTGAAGGGGAGTGAAAATTCTTTAAAAGAAGAGCCAAGTCTCCTAACAAGAGGAGATACTAGTAATTTAGACTAGAGGCCCATGGGCGCCTTATAGGTCACCTGAGCATTATGCAACAACTTTCCAGTGATTGAGTTTGATTCATGTTTTAAGCCAGATGCAATGGAATTCATAATTTTGAAAGAGGCACCATTGATCATCATAACTATACACCTAGCAATTGCTTACTTTGGTTACTCATAGACAGGGTAGGGGAACAAAAAATGCATTTCAACTAATCAGTGATATTCAGCAATAATCAGTACTGCCCCTACCACACATGAACCCCTGACCCTTAGGCCTAGATCCACACATTGCACAATTTTTGAAAAGGCATCCTTGCTTTTCAAAAATATTTGATTAATACCAAGGTGCAGATTTCAAACAATTTATTCATTTTTCAGTATATAAGTACACCCCCCCTCTATGGTACCCCTGACCCAGGGCCCTTGCTCATCAAAACTATATAGGTAGTTCATCTGCTTAATACCCAGGAGCAGAGAAGAAAATTTTAAAGATTTAATGTATTTTCAATTTATAATCAATAGAGCCCCGCCCTAACACCAGAACCCCTGACCCTAGGGCCATATACATATATAAAATTCAAAATTTTGGAAGAAGCATTCTGGCTCATCATAAATATGTACTTAGTTTCTTTAATTAATACACAGGAGCAGATAAGATATTTAAAGAATTCATGTATTTTCACTATATACTGTAGAATCACAAATTTTTGTGGGGATAAAATTTCGTTGATTTGTCTTCTAAAATAGTTTCGTGGGGATTTGATTTCGTTGTTTTGAAAGTGATCCTATAAATTATATATAGTCATATAAAAATTTCGTGTGGGATTTAATTTCGTTGTTCATTGTTAACAACGAAATTTAATCCCCCACGAATATTTATGCTTGTACAGTATATAATCAATAGAGCCCCGCCCTAACACCAGAACCCCTGATTCTGGGGCCATAAAATTCACAATTTTGGTAGAGGCACTCTTGCTCATCATAACTATGTACTTTGCTGGTTTATTTAATAAATTGTTTAAAATTAATAAAAAGGCTTTATTTTAACTTTACGCCCTAACTTACGCCTACCCATGAGTAGACGTAAAATTTTGGCCTAAATTTAGTCAGGCGTAACGATACGCTCTTTAATGAAATGCAATTTAAATCTTCGTGCTAGTCCCGACTTTTCGCCGGCGTAGCGCTACGACCTTTGATGAAACGGGTCCCAGGAGCAGAGAAGATTTTCAAAGAAATCATGCATTTTCACTATAACCTATTTAGCCCCGCCCTAGCACTAGAACCCCTGACCCCAGGGCCATGAATTTCACAATTTTGGTAGAGGACTCAATGCTTATTACATTCATGCAAACAGTTTGACTGCTTCATGTCCAGGAGTAAAGAAGAAGATTTTTAAAGATTGCATTAATTTTAGTGGTTTTGGTCCCACCCCTCAGGCCCCAGGGATTATGAAATTAACAATTTTTGTTCCCCTTTACCCATATATGCTTTGTGCCAAGTTTGGTTGAAATTGGGTCAGTGGTTGCAGAGAAGAAGCTGAAAATGTTAACGCATGACGACGGACGAACACGGATAGCAATAGTTTACTCAGGTGACCAAAAAAGACAAAAATAGGGTGGGGTCATTATAAATCTTTCCCAAGAACCACTGGGCCAGAAAAGCGGAAACATCTTGGGTTAGTGTAGACTCTAAATTGTTCAAATCATGGGGGCAACAATAGGTCATCCAAGTTATAAATTGAAGTATATCGGAAAAATCTTTTAAAATCTTTTCAAGAACCTCTTGGCCAGAAAAACTTAAACTTATGTGAAAGCAGCCTTGGGGTTATGTTGATTCTAAACTGTCTAAATCATGACAGGTTAGGACACAATAGGATTTTCAAGGGTGGTTATCTTGAAAAGAACAGCTTGACCAAGTTTACTCAGGTGATCGAGTTGTACCGTAGGCCTCTCGTTGTGGTCACTGTTTTTCATACTGTGCCAAAGAACATTTTAATGAGCTCAAAAACATGTATATGTATAAATGATAAATTCATAAGACAGAAGTTAAACTTACCCCTTTGCAGTATATCTTGCATAGTAGGTTAAAGGTGTGGGTTAAGTGGACTCTAACGCCAGAATGTTTCAAAATACTTTATGACAAACAGTGCACATTCTAAATAGCATAGACTTATCTTTTAAATGTCAAAAAGAAGGTGAAAGTTCAATGACAATTAGTTCGAACACCATGGTTAAATATACAATTCACTGTGCTAAGCTATAAATATGCAAAATATCAAATCCAGGGGTTCCGGTCACGTGATGAGCCGAGCGTAAGTGTTTTTTCCAGCTCCGCTGTTTGTCCTTTAAATTTATCCTTTAATCTTCGTGTAGATCTTTAAAATAGTTAAAAACTGTCCAGCTGTTTAGAAACAGCAACACGTAACACGTAACTATAATTGTGATCTGTAAACTTTTTGTTGTTAAGAAACAGTGATTTTTCTCAACACCATATGTATCGTGAGTAGCTACTCACAATGTCAACAATGTCACTTACAACGCAGAAAGATGGTAAAAAATCAGAGAGTGGGGGAATCGATAAAAAGACTAAGGGTGACAAGAATACACCAGACAGAAAATTTGTGCAATTGAACCTCCAGTCAATTCCTGCTTCTATTAAAAATACAGTGGTGTCAGGAAAAAATGCCACAAAAAAACAAAGAAGTAGCAGCTCTGATTGCGAGTCAACCAGTGGTGTTAATAGTGCATTGAGTGAGCTCAGTCTTATACAAGAAGGCATATCGGATATAAGGCGAATAATGGTCAGTAAAGATGATGTAAAAGAAATGGTTGCTTCAATTGTGACCGAATTAAAGGGTGAACTAAAAAAAGAAATCCTCGCTGAAGTCAAAGAGTCACTCATACCTGAAGTTAAACAGAGCGTGACGGAGCAGGTAAAGAAAGAATTCGTGGAAAAGATAGACAGAAAAACAAAAGAGTTTCAAGATCAGACCAAAGATATCTCAGAGGGGTTTAATTTAGAGTTTGAAACATTGAGAGAAAAATTTCACGAGCAAGGAAAAGAACTCAGGGCTCTAAAAGAGAATTTGAAACGCTATCAATATTTGACTGAAACAGCAGTTACTTTAGCAAACAGCAATCAGCAGTATTCACAAAAAGACAATATTAAGTTCACCAAATGGAATGAGCAAAAAAACGAAAATTTGCGTGCAGATCTATGTGCAATTTTGAAGGAGACAGTAAACGTTGATCTTCAACCAACAGATATACTAGCCATACACAGAGTCCCAGGATCGGGTGGTAATGTCGGACCACGGCCAGTCATCGCCAAATTTAGAAATACCGAGACGAAAGTGATGGTCATAAAGAATCGCTCAAATGCGGAGTTGAAGAAGCGTTTTGTGATGCACGATCACGTAACTCCTATGAACGCCAAACTTATAAAAGACTTGAACGAGGACGAGCGTATTGAAAGTGCCTGGTACTTTAATGGCAAAGTGTTTGCGTTGGATTACGATGGAGACAGACACCGATTTGACATCCTGGACAGTGTTTCTGACAAACTTAAACACAACTAGTGCTAATTGTAACGGGGACCGTTACAGATGTTCCCCAAACGCTCCCCAACTCCCATTTGGTGCCATATTCCCTGTAAGCTTCATTAAATAAGACAAACTCTATGCATCTGAGATTTTAACAACATTTACAAAGAAGTGTACAAAAATCATTTAAACTTTAGCATTGCACGCGTGCACATGTGAATGCATTTGCGTCATGACCATATCATCTTGTCTACACAATCTATATTTTTAATACACTGAATATTAAAGTATTTAATCCAAAATTATTTAAAAAATACGCTCATTCAAGTGTATGTTTGATTTTACTCATTTCTCGTGCACGCACGTGCATACATGAGCATGGTGACCATACCATCTTGTAGAAGTCCATTACATCTATCTATGTTCTAAATTCCACCCCGTTTGGGTGAAAACTAAGGGAGTTATAGCTGTTTAAAGTTTCAGCCAATCAGATTGCAGCACATGTACACGCACGTGTATGCATGTGCATAGTGACCATACCTACTTGTAGAAGTCCATTATATCTATCAATGTTCCAGATCCCATCCTGTTTGGTTGAAAACCAAGGGAGTTATAGCTGTTTAAAGTTTCAGCCAATCAGATTGTAGCGCACGTGCATGCACGTGTTTTCATGATAATTGCTTTATTTCATGTTGTAGGATATCCTAATGCATGACTATGTTCAAAATTTCATAGGATTTCGTCAAAAAACAAGAAAGATATTGAGACTTTAGTTGCAGCCAATCAGAGCGAAGTGCACGTGCATGCGCGTGAGATCTTGCTATTTTCATCATGTCGTCATGTCTATACTACTGATATATCCTCACATTATGAGTTTCAAAGCATTTCATCTAAAAATAGAACAGTTGTGGTTATATCTATTATATTGGTCATTTCACGTGTTGCACGTGCACGCTCTTGCAAGCACGTGCGCGCAAAATGACCTTGATTCCGCAAATCTACATAACATGTCTACTAACCCTAAAAAGGTTTTACCTACATCGGACGAACAGTTTACAAGATCATTCCCGGACAAAAAAGTTCCAGGAAGAAGAAGAAGAAGAAGAAGAAGAAAAATAATAATAATAATAAGAAACAGAGTAAAAACAATATGTTCCCCAACTTCGTTTGGGGAACATAAATAGCACGATTTATGCTTAAACAGCTGGAGTACGAAAAACTTTAAGAACTTTTAAGATCGGGATCGGGAAACAGTAAGCTTTGTGATCGGGATCGATTGAAGCGAGAGAATGCGAAAGTGTGTGACATGGTATGTGTGTGAATATTATCCACATTTCTTTTGTTTTGTTGCTTATTTCTCCAAAACCATATACTACATTCGACACCCGTTTCTTTGTTTAAGTATTATCCTTTTATTTTGTATCAGATTCAATGTCAGATAATATAAAATTGTTACAGTGAAATGTCAGGGCCTTGCAACACCATCAAAACGATTAGATGTTTTAAATTTTTACAGAAAAAAAGGATATTCGATCATATGTCTGCAAGATACTCATTTTACTCCAGAAATTGAACCATATGTTGAAGCGCAGTGGGGTTTCAAATGTATATTTAATTCTTTTAAATCTAATGCAAGAGGGGTTGCTATAATGTTTAACAATAACTTTGAATTTAAAATACACAGTGTAAAAAGTGATAACAGTGGGAATATGCTGGCATTAGACATTACAATTGAAGATAATAGAACTACTATCATTAACATATATGGTCCTAATTCTGATAATCCAGATTTTTATGACACAATTAGAGAAACTTTTCTTGAATTTGATAATGAATATCTGCTACTTTGTGGCGACTTTAATCTTGCCTTAAACCCTTCTTTAGATACTTTCAACTATCGTAGTGTCAGTAACCCAAAAGCACGCGTGAAATTATTAGAGGTTATGGAAGATATTCAGTTAATTGACTACTATAGAATTTTATACCCAGAAAAAAAAATATATACCTGGTTGAAAAAAAATCCATTAAAACAAGGCCGCCTTGACTATATCCTTATTTCAGAAAGTCTTTCAAATCTGGTTGAAAACTTTTGTATTAAATCTGGTTACAGATCTGATCATTCTTCAGTTATAATTGAATTAAAATTTAATGCCTTTGAAAGAGGGCGAGGTCTATGGAAATTCAATAACAGCTTATTAACAGATAAAACATATGTTGAAAAAGTAAAAGAAACTATAAAAAAGGTAGTTGCCCAATATTTACACGTTCCAGAGAATGATGGTAATCAATGTAATGTTCAAATTGATGACAGTCTGTTTTTTGAAGTCCTTTTGATGGAAATTCGAGGGTTACTATTTCTTATTCATCTTTCAGAAAAAAAGAAAGACAAAATTCAGAAAAATTATTACTTGAGGAAATTGAGCATTTAGAAACAATGGCAGAAATTAATTTTGAACTTTTAGAGGAAAAAAAGCTGAGCCTTGAAAATTTGAGAAAAGAAAAATTACAGGGGCATATTATAAGATCACGAGCTCGATGGATTGAAGAAGGGGAAAAACCAACAAAGTATTTTTGTAATTTAGAAGCAAGAAATTTTTTAAATAAAACTATTAAAAAGGTAGAAGTAGAAAGAGAGGGTATAATATATAATCAGGCAGAGATCTTAAATCATGTGAAATTATTCTATAAACATTTATATACAAGTTCAGATTCTGAGCTCTTAGATATTAATTTAGAAGAAATTATTCAAGGACAAGATGTCCCAAAGTTAGATAAGCATGCATCTGAGAAACTTGAGTGTGATATTAATGAAAAGGGAGTAGCAGAAGTGCTTAAAAATATGAAAAATAACAAATCTCCAGGTAGTGATGGTTACACGGTTGAATTTTTTAAATTCTTTTGGAACGATTTAAAAACTTATTTACTAAAGGCAATTAAATGTATTTTTATCAATAACGAGCTTCCAATATCACAAAGATTAGGTATAATTTCATGTATTCCAAAAGGCGATAAACCTAGACAGTTTCTAAAAAATTGGCGCCCAATAACACTTCTAAATGTTTTATACAAAATAATATCAGGTTGTCTCGCACAAAGAATTAAAACAACGTTAGATTATTTAATATCAGATACTCAATCAGGATTTATGAAAGGGAGGTATATAGGTGAAAATACAAGATTCATGTATGACTTAATCCACTACACAGCTTCTAAAAACATTCCAGGTTTATTAGTTTTGATTGACTTCGAAAAAGCCTTTGATTCAATTTCATGGGCATTTACATATAAAGTTTTGAAGTATTTTGGTTTTGGTTCAAAGATTATAAACTGGGTCAAGATTCTAAATTTTAAGTTTAAGGCTTCTATTTTACAAAGTGGATTTTTATCTGATCAGTTTGATATACAAAGAGGTTGCAGACAAGGTGACCCTGTTTCTCCATATTTATTTATTCTATGTGCAGAAGTTCTGGCAATTTTAATTAAACAGAATAAGGACATTAAAGGTATTGTGGTAGATAATAAAGAACATAAATTATCACAGTATGCTGATGACACTTTTCTTGCTCTAGATGGTTCACAAAAATCCCTTTTTGCTGCCCTTGATACCATTGATTTTTATTCAAAATTTTCAGGATTGAAAATTAACATATCAAAAACTAAAATAGTGTGGATTGGATCAAAAAAGTATTCAAAAGAAGTTTTCCATCACACAAGGTGGAAACTAGAATGGGGAACTACAACTTTCAACTTATTAGGAATTCAATTTTCAGTTCATCTTAAAGAAATTGTTGATATTAATTATGACTCACAACTACCTAAAATAAGAGCTTTGATTAAACAATGGAAGCGAAGAATCCTAACTCCAATTGGTCGCATAACTGTTGTTAAGACTCTTATCCTACCTAAGCTTAATCATTTATTTATTTCTTTGCCATCTCCTAGAAAACAGTTTTTAGTAGATTTGCAAAAAGACCTTTTTGAATTTATATGGAAGTCCAAATCGGATAAGATAAAGCGATCCCTTGTCACACAAGACTATCTTTCTGGAGGTTTAAAAATGGTCGATGTAGATAATTTTATTATTGCTTTAAAATCTTCTTGGATGAAAAGGTTAACTCAAAAACAAAAGCCATGGATGGATTTTTTTTTTGCAGTGAATGGAAAAGATGTTATTGAGAAGTTATTTCATTTTGGTAATCTGTTTATTTTAGAGCATTTACTTCCTAAAAACAATGCTTTCTGGCAAGATGTATTAAAATCATGGCTGGAAGTCATGAAGTGTTTAAATAATTGTAAAAGTGTAAAAACTAATTTTTTAAATATCCCGGTGTGGTACAATTCTAATATAATGGTTGGCAAACAGTCTGTATTTATCAAAAATTGGTATGAGAAAGGTATTAGAGTAATTGGAGATTTTTTAGATAGCGAAGGAAAATTTTTATGCTTTGATTCTTTACAACAAAAATTTTGCCTCTCACAAACAGATACAAATAAGCAGATTATGCAATATAATAGTGTTCTTACCGCAGTATCAAAATATTTGAAAAGTATGTCTATTGACAAATCTTTATCCACAAAATCTTTCAATACACTTATGCCATTTTATTATGAATTGTTGTTACAGTTAGAAAAATGCACTAAGCCAATATACTCCATTTTAAACACAAATAGTGTTAAACCTACATTTACATCAAAATGGAATTCCATTTTGAGTATTTATGGGCAGTGTAATTTTGAAATACATGATGTTTTTAAAGTTTGTTTTAAAGTAACAAGTGATACAGCTGTTCAATGGCTGCAGTTTAGAATACTGCATAGGATTCTTCCTGTAGGTTATTATCTTAAAAAGATTAATATTAAAACCACTGATTTTTGTACTTTTTGTAAGAATGAAAGTGAAACAATCCAACATGTATTTTTATTTTGTAATAATATTTTGTCATTGTGGAGTAGTCTAAGCCAACATATATATAGAACTACTTCAAAAAGGGTTGGATTTAACATTAATAATGTTATATTAGGAGAGATTCCATTGACAAAAAATAATAGAGTTGTAAATTTTATTATACTATACACTAAACAATATATATTTACTTGTTTGATGCAGAAGAAAATGCCAAATATCAGCGCACTCTTATGTCATCTAAGAATCAAATATAATGTTGAAAAATTTGTTTCAATCCAAAAGAACAAAATTGTGTATTTTAATTCCTTATGGTCTACATGGAAACCAGTTTTTGATGAGTGACAGTTCAAATGTCATTTACTATTGTTATTGTCTTTCTCTTTTTTCTTTCTTTTTTTATCTCTTTTTTATCCTCATATTGATAAAAGAATATATATGTATTTAATAATTTGGATAATATATGCACAATGTTATAAGGCGTTGGAGGAAATAGTGACAAATTGAAATTACATGTATTTTCTTTTTTCTCTCTCTCTCTTCTAATATTATTTATAGAAGGATAGTGGATAGTGTGAAAGGGTGAGTATGTGTGTGTGTATGGCATAAATGTAAATATGTTTCAGTTAGCTCTTTGTTTATTATGAGAAAAAATATAAATAAAAAAAAAAATCAAATCCATATCGCTTACAATTCTTGTGATAAAAAGAGACAAGATCCCTTCGTGCCTCTCTGCTCTGCAGGCGATAAAATACACATAGTACTCGGAGAATGTTCTAAGAGTAATCAGATAAGTTGAGAAACAGAAAGAATTTATCTATTGGAATCCCAAGGGTACCAATTGCTCTCCGTTATTAGTAGACCTATTGTTGTATTCATATGAAGCAGACTTTGTGCAAAATCTTATGCGTGAAAAGAAGAAAACACCTGTGGCCTTCGACTCCACATTTAGATATATCGGCGACGTATTATCAATTAACAATGATAATTTCCATCCCAATGTCGATACGATATATTCTGGTGAGCTTGAGATAAAAAAAAAAATACCACAAAGTCTGACACGTCTGTTTCATATTTGAATATTTTTACTTAAGATGTTAACGGTAATCTAACAACCAAGCTCTATGATAATTAAACGTGATGACTTTAACTTTTCTATCGTCAGCTCCCCCTACTTATGCAGCAATATACCTTCATCACTTGCATACGGATTTTATATACTGTATCTCAGTTGATGTGATACGCAAGAGCATGCTCTACGTATGAACAATTTTTAAACGAGGTAAATTATTGACAAAAAAGTTGATGTAACAGGAATATGAGAAGTCTCGTTTAAAGTTATCATTTCTTAAGTTGTATGGTCGATACAATGGCCTTGTCAGCAAATAAGGTTCATCATTCTCGACTTGTACATTCCGATAATGCATTGCGGCGGATGTTGGGGTCAAACGAGGTCAGGGGTAAAACATGGCGAAGCGTCATTAGAGACTCGGTATCCATTTAGTTCTTTTGCCACTTTGAAACACTAATTCATGTTCTGAAAAAAACTCTGGATCCTCCGCAAATGTAAAAATGTGCATGTTACTCCATGGGCTCGATGATGATTACAACCGTACGTTAAACAAAATCATTTTTGCCCACGAAAACATCTGTTCAAAAGCTATGCAAGATGAGGCCTAGCTGAACAATGCCCAGATCCAAAATCCAGCTAGAAAAACGGGGAACAAGAACAAAGTCCCTACAATATTTTCCCACAAGGTAAGAATGCAACAATACTAAAAAAAATCGCCTGAATTTTAAATACATACGACATGTGTTTTATACATGTTTACAACTGTTTCATGTAGTACCGGTACTCTATGACATCAACGTTACTAGTAGTGGGAAACCCGTTATGCATAAGTTATCCCATGTTTCCCACTAGCGTTGATGTCACTGGCCTGGCATACATGTACTTATGATACAATATACTAACTAGACAGTGATTCCTTATCCCTCTTTCATTTCATTTTGAAATAAAATTGTAGATTTAGATTTTAAAAATGTTGACTAATAGATGTAAATTACATGAGACCTCCCAGACTGCACACTGTATGCTAAAATGAAAATCAATTTATTGGGAGGGGGGGGGTATAACAGACACTGCTTAAAGGTGGTGCCCGATCTTGCAGTTAAAATCATAAATTGAATAAATGAATGATCAGTGTTACTGAACCTGTAGCATGTGTGTTTTTTTAATGTATGTATTTTTTAAAAGGTTAACATATATATCTAAGTAAATTGTATATTTAATTTTTATTCATATAGGGAACACTTAATAGAAGGCATCCTAATAAATATACAAGATCTTATAAGCCAGTAACAGCAACCTCATCTTGTTTTCCAGAAAGAACAGGAAAACTAATATGTTTATTTGGCAATAAGACTGATTTAACACTTTTTCAGATACCAATTAAAAAAGTTATTATTATTATTTAAGGGGTGATTATTAAAAGATATACTTCACAGACTGCAGGGAATGAGTTAAATGCTTCACTTTTTTTATTTTAGTAGAAACTGCATCAAAGGCTGATAAACACCCAACAGCTACTGATGGACAGCATAAAATTGTCATCTGCAACTGTTAAGGCAATACATACATACATACATATATATATATATATATATATATATATATATATATATATATATATATATATATATATATATATATATATATATATATGTGTGTGTGTGTGTGTGTGTGTGTACATATTTCTATTAATATTCAAATTTATGTTTGAAATAACAGACTAAATCTAAAAAAAAATATACACCAATTGCAATTGAATATATCAGATTTTGTAAAAGTTTGTTTACTTATAAACTATCTTTTAGCAAATATATTTTGTGGATTTTGTGCAAGATTAATTACCAGTCTGATTACTTTCTTAATTAATTTAACAGGCACCAGAGAACAATGGCCATGATTATTTGAAAATACTTTCTGATGAAAAGAGGCACTGTCTTCCATGGGCTCATACATTACAAAGGAGAGTGCCTGAGAGAGGAACGAACGACAACTCTGCATGGGAGATTGTAGAGGAGGGTCCATGTTTTTGCTGATTTCACTTCAAAGACCCAAATTTCTGTGCTTTTTTTCAATACTGTTTAAAGAGATTTTAAAATGTACCATGAAATGGTACCAAAAAATAATCAGTCGTTCAATTTTTGCACGGGCTTGGATCTTGAGGTTTTCAATGCATTTTTTTTTTACATATCTACAACAAAAAGCTTCATCCATGCAGTATTTCCATGAGGAAAGAACAACATAAGTCCAATCATTTAATCTGGATGGCTAAGGTGTGAAGAAAAAGCCTGGCATTACTAGACAGTTCAGTCTGCGAGAGGAATAATGAACTGAAGCTTATAGTGAAGTTATTTTCATTCTCTGTCTTAAAAATATAAAACTAATTTAACTAACAGATATTAAAAAAAATTATGGTTAAAGCAAAGCAAAATTGTATGTACCTGTTATTTGTAGTCTTCAATATAAGCATGTTTTATTGTTTACGTATTTCCAGATGAGATGAGTAAAATATTAACAAAAAAGACCAATAGTTATATTGTCTTGAACAAAAAAAAATATTGGAGTTGAAAAGTTATGCAAAATACACAATGACATACACATCATCAAGTGCTAATTATGTGAAAAATACTATTACCTGTTTCTGTTTTATAAAAACTACTGCAAGTATTACATTACATGTATATTGAAGGGATAATTATTATGTTGAAGGTTGTCTACCGGTAGTTTTTTTTTCCATTTGAAATGTGACAATTTCACAGAGAACTTTGACCTCAACAGTATATTGCTTTAATTATTATTTAAATTAAATATTTGAATTTATGAAAACGAATGAATTACATTCTTATTTATATTATTTGAAACTTGCTTTAAATCTATGACTCTGATTCTTTCCATGTGATATTTTTTTTTTAAATTGGATTAAAGGATTCACAATACGATTTGAAATTATTATGGACTTTATCATGTTCTTTTATGTATTGTAGAACCATAACACCTTTTGAAATATGGTTCTACAATACATCAATGGACATGATAAAGTCCATAACTTTTTCTAATTTCCTGTAGTGAATCCATTCAATCCAATTTATTTAACACCTTTTATATTAAATTTTAAAATAAGTTTTGGGGAGATTTTCATATTTCAAAACTTCAGGAGAAAAATAACAGCTTGGACCCCCTAAACAATTGATTTTACAGAAACCTTTAGTGGATGTCTGACTTTAATCTTTTGTCAAAGGTCAAGGTACATCGTTACATGTTCAAAAATTTACTTTTTCAATAGCTCGAAAACAATGTGAGGTATAAAAGTTTCACTATAAAACTTTTGAAGTTTTCTACATCTGATTCATTGTTACATCCACAATTACACTCGCACAGAAAGTTGGAATCCTCATTTCCCTCTGTTGATCATAAACATAGCCCACATTTATTATTAATTTCAGTTAAGTGTGCAGTTTTGCATTATGTCTCAATCTTTTTCGACAGATGCACCCAGCGTAAATAATTCACGCCCGGCTGTGTGACTGGTCAACTCATATTATCAACATTGACACGGAAATAGTCTGCTGCAAGAGCAACCGATCAAGGATTAGGGTTCCAGTCATAAAGCTTGCGGCTAGGAGGCATATACTATTTACCTTGAGTGCAGCTGTCATCATAGAATGTGACGTAATGCAAAACTGTACACTTAACTGAAATTGATAATAATATAATGCATAGGGGCCTACTGTAAATCTCTTAGAAGTGGTCACAGCTTAGGCCAACATTTTTTTTATTTACCGTTTTACGGGAGTGCCGACCCTAATTTGGGCTAAAATGAAATAAAAATAAAAGTCTCTTCTTCAAGTTTTATTTTTATTTCTCCCGCCGATAGCTTATTTATAGTCACTGAAAAAATAAAAGAAACGTCAACAAATTTTTTACAAGCCTTTCAAAACGTCAATTGTCATTGGCTAAGGTAAATATATCCATCCAATCTCAGTTGACAAAACTAATGAGCATGAATGTCAAGCGTGGATAGTCACTGCACTGCATAACAGTTAGCGGCAAAATGTCAGAGTCGTAGTGTTTAATATATTTTTAAATCGACTCAGTCATAATTAAAAAAGTGAGTCATTTATTAGAAAAAAGTATTAATTTCAGATTAACTTTTAATGAAAGATTGAATAAAATAGACGAAACAGTAATCAAAGTGATCAAATGTTATGCAGAGGGCCACGTGGAAAGTGAGGTTCTGCCAGCCCCTTGTTTTGAGAGGTTTTAAGTATGTATTATCGTTGACAATTGTTTCACAGCATTGAAATACGACTTGAAGATTGTTCTGAAACTTATTTTTAAGACAGTCATGTTTTATTTTACATGAAACGACTGAACATACACTGCAGAAAGTGTCATGACTGAGGAAATTCGAGTCACAACTTTCACTCCTTAATATCATATTAATCAAACATATCACGATTCAAAATGAAATTTTGCTTGTTATGTAACAAATTACTGAGTAATAACAACTTTCTTTACCCAAAAAAATACCAATAGGGAAAAAACAAAGCTGCAGATGATACTTCCATACAAATATGACCTTTTTTTTTTTTTATTCAAAAGTTGTGGATATTTGAATGTTATATTTTATCTACCTATGTGTATATTAATTTGAATTGCATTGAAAAAGATACACAGATTTTTTTAATTAGTCTAACTTGTGAAATAATTTAACTGATCCATTAAAAGCCTTACTATATTCTTGCCATATGATAGCTACTCATGAATTCTCAAATCTTATAGTTTATTGAATGCTAAAAAAGTATGATATAATTATTTTGCATGCATGATTTTTTTCAAATAACACCCTTTTCTGCCAAAATAAGGTGAAAAAACATTTCCATTCTTAATTTAAAAAATAAAAAAGATTGTTACAATTTTTCGTTTTATTTTTATTTTTCTGACCGACTGCTTGAATTTGAAGATTTTATTTTTATTTTTATTTCGACCCCCCGACTCAATTGTTTGAAAAAAATTCCCGTAAAACAATAAATAAAAAAATGTTGGCCTTATAAATGCATATATTTAAAATGTACTATAAACATTCTACATCTGCATGCAAGTGTAATTATGAACTAAAGATCTCTTCAATAAAAAAAAAAACAACAACATGATACAGCATACTGTTCTTCATATGCTACAATTAAAGCATAGGTAATTAAAAGTACCGACTGTACACGTTGGTAATTTTTGCACAGCACACAGTTAGACCAATGTAAGCATACTGCACTTTCCTCTGCTGTTTCAATTCAAACCAAATTCAAAACGTTTGAGCAAATTAACAGCAGCAGTGTGATGTCAAAACAGTTAAATTAAAGTACTGACAAAACGCTGATACCATTATATTGCGTGCTAATATTGCAATCTGTCCTGTCGATATTTCAACATAGTTCAGAAAAAAGCCCTGGTTGAGCACAGCTTTGGAGTACTCAGTAGCATCTTAAATCTTTGTAAACATTGAAAATTTTAATACACGTAACTGTTGAACTTGTACTGAATATATCATCCATCTCCTTGCAAGAAAATGCAAGCTGAACCATGAACTGACATAATAAACCTCTTGCATGTAGAAAATAGAACACCGAGCAAATTCGAAACGGGATATACTTCGATGTTTCCTGTCTTAAAACCCTGATTATTTATTATTTTCTTCTTCAAATAAGTTAGCTGCAATAATGTAGCCCTCTCCCTTTTTTTTTGGGGGGGGGGGGGGGGGGGGGGGGGAGAGGGCTACAACTCCTTAGGATCTCCATAATGGTGCAGCTGCGGGTGTGATTCGCTCCCGCGCGGATTTCGGCTTAAATTATCAGTAAATGGCTATTTTATTAACATCTCTTACCTTGACTCCAAATAAGTAGTCATCCAAGACGTAAATCAATGCAAAAATATACAGAACGATCCCTATATCGCTTATTTTTCGTGTATGTCAAAATCACAACTCGAATTTATCCGCCATGTTTACTGACCTTGATAGATTGTATTTTGGGACAGCCAATGAGAATTTAGGTTCTATAGGAGCGGATCTTTTTGGAATTCCCTTATTTTAAGCATAAATATCGCTGCTTGCATAAAAATAACACTTGAAATGGTTTTATATACCTATGTTTTTGTGATGAAATTCAGCACAATCATTTATAAACACCGATAATTGCTTTATTCAGTTGTTCTAAATTTCAAGCGAAAGTTTCATTACGTCACGCGTGAACTGTCATGGCTGCTGAAGTAAACTACCAGGAAACATGCAGAGTTATTTTACAAGTTTTTCGCATTTAACGGGGTCTGTTGTTAACAGTGAATAAAAATTTCGTCTTATTAGAAGTAAGTTGAATGTAAAAATAATTTATTTTGCCTGCAGTCGCTCCTATTAAAAAAAAATATTTGCACCATTACGGAGATGCTATGGAATTGTAGCCCTCTCCAGAAAACATCAGATTAAAAAAAATCGGAGAGGGCTACATTATTGCAGCTACAAATAAGTAAGTAGTGAAATAATCAATTTATCTAAATTAAATAATATGCCTAAATTATCTAATCGAGTCTAATACCAGGGATTCACATACTCTCTGTCTAGCATTGTTTACACTGCAGCGCTGGTTGTTTTACCCCTGACCTCAGATTGACCTTATGACGCGCAAGCTTAGAACAAGTGGTGAATTGAGTAAAATGCTGACTGACATTATTCATACTAATTTTTAGTCCATTGTTTATACACTTACACTGAATTGACGAGACGACGGATTTTTCCTTTATTTGCCGATCATGACAAGCAGCACACGGCGGGTGTGACCGGTCGGCAGGGAATGCTCACTCGTCCATGGCACCTGATCCTCTGAGGCTTTTGAGGTTCGGGTTTGCTCTGCTCCTAGTTTGCATTGTTTTATGGACTTCTGATATTGCCAGAATATTGTTCGTTATCTTAACATCCTTAATGCAGATTAAAAAGAAACATTACTACATGGATAAGGAAATTAAAACGATCGATTGAAAATGTTATAATATCGATTATTCGTATTGATTTACACATGATACATGTAGAAATCTTAAATATTTAGAAATTATGAAGTTTTTTAAAGATTTTACATTTTTATGGTAGATATGTATGTACTTGTACGACTTTCGAAATGAGTATATTTTTTATTCCAGACCATTAAATGTGAATTTTAAAAAATACTTTAAATATATATAATGGTATTTCAGAACAAATAACTTAAATTTAAAAGCAAGCTTAAGTATTCTAAATTATCTAATTTCATATTGAAAATATATCATTTGAAATTTGAGAATGTAATTTTAACGAACGTTTTTTTTTTTCCATTTTAATCTATTAAGAAAAACGTTAAAACTGTCAAAAACATTTCGGCGAATGCATTCTAAAAGTTAATACGTATTGATTGAAAGTACACAAAAAAGAAAAGCGGAGTTTTTATAGCAGTTATTGACGTGCATATTTAAATCATCTGGAACACTGCCCTACGATTATGACAGTTGCTATATCAAGCATCTCTATGAACTTTGGTGGGTGTCCTTTGATTTCTTTTATACATTTATGTCTAATTTCTATAACGAGAGTAAATCTTTTTATACCGTCATAAAAGATAATAACGAGATCTTTCTAAAAGTATTGATGTTAATTGCATTAATGAATAAAATATAAGTTAAGGTATAAATCTAATGATTTCTACAGCACATAAAAAGCTCTTGATTATTGACAGCGATGTAAAACAATAGGCCCAAGCGTATTACAACCAAAATTTTGTTATAATGATACGACTAATCATGGTTTTGTTTTTGAGATTTTAAGGGAGCTTTAAATTTAGTTATTTTGTCATTGGTCATATGCAAAATATTTTGTTAAAAACATTCTGATAGTACACACAAGGAATTTAAAGTTGATATTAAAAAAGGATGCTAAATTGAAAAGTTTCTAATTGACAATATACACATATATGTACGAGGGTTGATCCAAAAGTTCGTGGAATTTCTTTCTAAAATTTAATCGTGATTTGATGAAATCAATCAACAGGCATATTCATAAAATAGAGTCATAATACAACAATATTGGAAAATTTACCACTTTCCAATTACCAATAAGGTCACACGAGCTCTCTGAAAATGGATTGTTGGGTAACCCGGGGGAGACTTTGACGTAACGTCAAGTTAGATATGTCAGGTCACGTTATAGAAGCATCACACCCAAATGTCCAATTATAATACGCAATTTAACAAAATAATGCGTTTTTCTCCATTTTTTCTCTCAAGAAAAGGCTGGGTATCCTTTCGCACCAACCTAAATCATGACAGGTTAGGACACAATAGGATTTTCAAGGGTGGTTTTCTTGAAAAGAACAGCTTGACCAAGTTTACTCAGGTGATCGAGTTGTACCGTAGGCCTCTCGTTGTGGTCACTGTTTTTCATACTGTGCCAAAGAACATTTTAATGAGCTCAAAAACATGTATATGTATAAATGATAAATTCATAAGACAGAAGTTAAACTTACCCCTTTGCAGTATATCTTGCATAGTAGGTTAAAGATGTGGGTTAAGTGGACTCTAACGCCAGAATGTTTCAAAATACTTTATGACAAACAGTGCACATTCTAAATAGCATAGACTTATCTTTTAAATGTCAAAAAGAAGGTGAAAGTTCAATGACAATTAGTTCGAACACCATGGTTAAATATACAATTCACTGTGCTAAGCTATAAATATGCAAAATATCAAATCCATATCGCTTACAATTCTTGTGATAAAAAGAGACAAGATGCCTCTCTGCTCTGCAGGCGACAAAATACACATAGTACTCGGAGAATGTCCTAAGAGTAATCAGATAAGTTGAGAAACAGAAAGAATTTATCTATTGGAATCCCAAGGGTACCAATTGCTCTCCGTTATTAGTAGACCGATTGTTGCATTCATATGAAGCAGACTTTGTGCAAAATCTTGCGTGAAAAGAAGAAAACACTTGTGGCCTTCGACTCCACATTTAGATATATCGGCGACGTATTATCAATTAACAATGGTAATTTCCATCCCAATGTCGATACGATATATTCTGGTGAGCTTGAGATAAAAAAAAAATACCACAAAGTCTGACACGTCTGTTTCATACTTGAATATTTAAGATGTTAACGGTAATCTAACAACCAAGCTCTATGATAATTAAACGTGATGACTTTAACTTTTCTATCGTCAGCTCCCCCTACTTATGCAGCAATATACCTTCATCACTTGCATACGGATTTTATATACTGTATCTCAGTTGATGTGATACGCAAGAGCATGCTCTACGTATGAACAATTTTTAAACGAGGTAAATTATTGACAAAGAAGTTGATGTAACAGGAATATGAGAAGTCTCGTTTAAAGTTATCATTTCTTAAGTTGTATGGTCGATACAATGGCCTTGTCAGCAAATAAGATTCATCATTCTCGACTTGTACATTCCGATAATGCATTGCGGCGGATGTTGGGGTCAAACGAGGTCAGGGGTAAAACATGGCGAAGCGTCATTAGAGACTCGGTATCCATTTAGTTCTTTTGCCACTTTGAAACACTAATTCATGTTCTGAAAAAAACTCTGGATCCTCCGCAAATGTAAAAATGTGCATGTTACTCCATGGGCTCGATGATGATTACAACCGTACGTTACACAAAATCATTTTTGCCCACGAAAACATCTGTTCAAAAGCTATGCAAGATGAGGCCTAGCTGAACAATGCCCAGATCCAAAATCCAGCTAGAAAAACGGGGAACAAGAACAAAGTCCCTACAATATTTTCCCACAAGGTAAGAATGCAACAATACTAACAAAATCGTCTGAATTTTAAATACATACATGTGTTTTATACATGTTTACAACTGTTTCATGTAGTACCGGTACTCTATGACATCAACGTTACTAGTAGTGGGAAACCCGTTATGCATAAATTATCCCATGTTTCCCACTAGCGTTGATGTCACTGGCCTGGCATACATGTACTTATGATACAATATACTAACTAGACAGTGATTCCTTATCCCTCTTTCATTTCATTTTGAAATAAAATTGTAGATTTAGATTTTAAAAATGTTGACTAATAGATGTAAATTACATGAGACCTCCCAGACTGCACACTGTATGCTAAAATGAAAATCAATTTATTGGGGGGGGGTATAACAGACACTGTGCTTAAAGGTGGTGCCCGATCTTGCAGTTAAAATCATAAATTGAATAAATGAATGATCAGTGTTACTGAACCTGTAGCATGTGTGTTTGTTTAATGTATGTATTTTTTAAAAGGTTAATATATATATCTAAGTAAATTGTATATTTAATTTTTATTCATATAGGGAACACTTAATAGAAGGCATCCTAATAAATATACAAGATCTTATAAGCCAGTAATAGCAACCTCATCTTGTTTTCCAGAAAGAACAGGTAAACTAATATGTTTATTTGGCAATAAGACTGATTTAACACTTTTTCAGATACCAATTAAAAAAGTTATTATTATTATTTAAGGGTGATTATTAAGAGATATACTTCACAGACTGCAGTGGATGAGTTAAATGCTTCACTTTTTTTATTTTAGTAGGAACTGCATCAAAGGCTGATAAACACCCAACAGCTACTGATGGACAGCATGAATTTGACCAAGAGTCATCTGCAACTTTTAAGGCAATACATACATACATACATACATACATACATACATACATATATATATATATATATATATATATATATATATATATATATATATATATATATATATATATATATATATATATATATATGTGTGTGTGTGTGTGTGTGTGTGTGTGTGTGTGTGTGTGTGTGTGTGTGTGTGTGTGTGTGTGTGTGTGTGTGTGTGTGTGTACATATTTCTATTAATATTCAAATTTATGTTTGAAATAACAGACTAAATCTAAAAAAATATATATACACAAATTGCAATTGAATATATCAGATTTTGTAAAAGTTTGTTTACTTATAAACTATCTTTTAGCAAATATTTTAAATATTTTGTGGATTGTGTGCAAGATTAATTACCAGTCTGATTACTTTCTTAATTAATTTAACAGGCACCAGAGAACAATGGCCATGATTATTTGAAAATACTTTCTGATGAAAAGAGGCACTGTCTTCCATGGGCTCATACATTACAAAGGAGAGTGCCTGAGAGAGGAACGAACGACAACTCTGCATGGGAGATTGTAGAGGAGGGTCCATGTTTTTGCTGATTTCACTTCAAAGACCCAACTTTCGGTGCTTTTTTTCAATACTGTTTAAGGAGATTTTAAAATGTACCATGAAATGGTACCAAAAAATAATCAGTCGTTCAATTTTTGCACGGGCTTGGATCTTGAGGTTTTCAATGCATTTTTTTTTTACATATCTACAAAGCTTCATCCATGCAGTATTTCCATGAGGAAAGAACAAAATAAATCCAATCATTTAATCTGGATGGTTAAGGTGTGAAGAAAAAGCCTCGCATTACTAGACAGTTCAGTCTGCGAGAGGAATAATGAACTGAAGCTTATAGTGAAGTTATTTTCATTCTCTGTCTTAAAAATATAAAACTAATTTAACTAACAGATATAAAAAAAATTATGGTTAAAGCAAAGCAAAATTGTCTGTACCTGTCATTTGTAGTCTTCAATATAAGCATGTTTTATTGTTTACGTATTTCCAGATGAGATGAGTAAAATATTAACAAAAAAAGACCAATAGTTATATTGTCTTGAACAAAAAAAATATTGGAGTTGAAAAGTTATGCAAAATACACAATGACATACACATCATCAAGTGCTAATTATGTGAAAAATACTATTACCTGTTTCTGTTTTATAAAAACTACTACAAGTATTACATTACATGTATATTGAAGGGATAATTATTATGTTGAAGGTTGTCTACCGGTAGTTTTTTTTTTCCATTTCCATTCCATGAAAACGAATGAATTACATTCTTATTTATATTATTGTCCCCCGCTTGAAAAGTGGGGGATATTAATTTGGGTTTGTCCGTCCGTCCGTCCGTCCGTCTTTCTGTCTGTCTGTAACGCTTTCGTTTCCACACGATATCCCGAGAACCCTTTGAGCTTTTGCAATGAAATTTAGCATAGCAACTCCCTATGGACTAAAGAAGACCCCTATTGATTTTGAGGTCAAAAGGTCAAAGGTCAAGGTCATAAATAAGCAAATTCTGTCTGTTAAAACACTTTCGTTTCCACACGATATCTCTAGAACCATTTGAGCTATCGCAATGAAATTTTACATAACAACTCCCTGTGGCCTAAAGAAGACCCCTATTGATTTTGAGGTCAAAAGGTCAAAGTTCAAGGTCGTAAATTTATACATTCTGTCTGTGTGTAACACTATCATTTCCGGGCGATATTTTAAGAAGATTTTGAGCTTATGCAATGTAATTTTATACCAAAACTCCCTAGGACGTCTCTCGCCCCTCTCAAAGTGCCCCGCCCCGTTTGTTTTATAAGTATTTATATAGTATTACATGTCGCTATTTTTAGCGCAAGGGCATGAGGAGAGTTATTGCGTATAAAACAGGTTCTCGGCGGACTTTATGTTCTTATTACATCTATTAGAACTGTTTAATAAAGGCTAAATAAATCAAACACCATGGATTGTGTAAAATTTTGAGAATACCGAACATGAAAACATGAATATATACATGTATGTGACTTCAGTTCTGCATATACTTCCCTCCTTGTAAAGCGACTCCGTGGTATAGTGGTTATGTCTCTCGCTTCAAATGTGAGAGGTCCCGGGATCGAATCTCGGTTAAACCTTTCTTTTTTTTTTTTTAAATACTTTTTTTTTACTAAATGATAGTATTCAGCATGTGAAATGAAAAATTTATGAGGTTATAACATCATCATTACAGTGTGATAAATATTCCATATAAAAAAATCTTCTATACACATAATAAAGAATAAGCAATCAAATCTTTATATGCATATTGACATACATGTATTTTATTTCCTTCAGTATACATGTATACATTTAATAATTCTACAAATTCAGTCAGGGGGAGCCGACTTTTTCCCTAAGCGGGGGACACGAATTCTCTGAATTAGCTTGTTTGAAACTTGCTTTAAATCTATGACTCTGATTCTTTCCATGTGATATTTTTTGTTTAAAATTGGATTAAATGATTCACAATACGATTTGAAAATATTATGGACTTTATCATGTTCTTTGATGTATTGTAGAACCATAACACCTTTTGAAATATGGTTCTACAATACATCAATGGACATGATAAAGTCCATAACTTTTTCTAATTTCCTGTAGTGAATCCATTCAATCCAATTTATTTAACACCTTTTATATTAAATTTTAAAATAAGTTTTGGGGAGATTTTCATATTTCAAAACTTCAGGAGAAAAATAACAGCTTGGACCCCCTAAACAATTGATTTTACAGAAACTTTTAGTGGATGTCTGACTTTAATCTTTTGTCAAAGGTCAAGGTACATAGTTACATGTTCAAAAATTTACTTTTTTTCATCCTAAATTGACAGAAACTCTCTGCTCTAATTTGGGCGGCGAGCTTTGCCAATTTACGTCGATTTTAGTCTCAAACGCGCACGTACGCGTCGTTTGCGTGATTTTTTTTAGCATGTTTACACTGGAAAAATTCAGCTAGTATTTGCCGAGACTTTTTTACAAACATCCACGTGTACCAAACCTGCTTGGTTCTGTACATTTTATCCTTAATCAAAAATTCGTATTCGAATGGGCGGGGAGATTTGTTGGCTTTGGAATAATACAGCTAATCTCACTCATTAAGACTACCGTCGGAAGGGTTGAATAATAATGCTCTGAAAAAGATAACTACTCTGGTGAACTCAATGTACAGGAAAATCAAGTTTGTTACTGATGCGAAAGGGAGATTATGAGAATTTTTAGTTTTATTTTTGGGGGGTTTCGACATGTTGATATCAATATCTCAGGAATTATCACTCAAAATCACACAAAATTTTGGTAACTTGTTGAATAAAGATGGATTAAAATGTATGATAACAATGGTGGAAAACATATTTGAATTAGTTGTTTTAATCTAACTCAAAAGTTTAATATGCGTTACTTAATCCTTTCAGTATATGTACTTGTACGACTTTCGAAATGAGTATATTTTTTATTCCAGACCATTAAATATGAATTTTAAAAAATACTTTAAATATATATAATGGTATTTCAGAACAAATAACTTAAATTAAAAAGCAAGCTTAAGTATTCTAAATTATTTAATTTCATATTGAAAATATATCATTTGAAATTTGAGAATGTAATTTTAACGAACGTTTATTTTTTTTTCCATTTTAATCTATTAAGAAAAACGTTAAAACTGTCAAAAACATTTCGGCGAATGCATTCTAAAAGTTAATACGTATTGATTGAAAGTACACAAAAAAGAAAAGCGGAGTTTTTATAGCAGTTATTGACGTGCATATTTAAATCATCTGGAACACTGCCCTACGATTATGACAGTTGCTATATCAAGCATCTCTATGAACTTTGGTGGGTGTCCTTTGATTTCTTTTATAAATACATTTATGTCTAATTTCTATAACGAGAGTAAATCTTTTTATACCGTCATAAAAGATAATAACGAGATCTTTCTAAAAGTATTGATGTTAATTGCATTAATGAATAAAATATAAGTTAAGGTATAAATCTAATGATTTCTACAGCACATAAAAAGCTCTTGATTATTGACAGCGATGTAAAACAATAGGCCCAAGCGTATTACAACCAAAATTTTGTTATAATGATACGACTAATCATGGTTTTGTTTTTGAGATTTTAAGGGAGCTTTAAATTTAGTTATTTTGTCATTGGTCATATGCAAAATATTTTGTTAAAAACATTCTGATAGTACACACAAGGAATTTAAAGTTGATATTAAAAAAGGATGCTAAATTGAAAAGTTTCTAATTGACAATATACACATATATGTACGAGGGTTGATCCAAAAGTTCGTGGAATTTCTTTCTAAAATTTAATCGTGATTTGATGAAATCAATCAACAGGCATATTCATAAAATAGAGTCATAATACAACAATATTGGAAAAATTTACCACTTTCCAATTACCAATAAGGTCACACGAGCTCTCTGAAAATGGATTGTTGGGTAACCCGGGGGAGACTTTGACGTAACGTCAAGTTAGATATGTCAGGTCACGTTATAGAAGCATCACACCCAAATGTCCAATTATAATACGCAATTTAACAAAATAATGCGTTTTTCTCCATTTTTTCTCTCAAGAAAAGGCTGGGTATCCTTTCGCACCAACCTAAATCATGACAGGTTAGGACACAATAGGATTTTCAAGGGTGGTTTTCTTGAAAAGAACAGCTTGACCAAGTTTACTCAGGTGATCGAGTTGTACCGTAGGCCTCTCGTTGTGGTCACTGTTTTTCATACTGTGCCAAAGAACATTTTAATGAGCTCAAAAACATGTATATGTATAAATGATAAATTCATAAGACAGAAGTTAAACTTACCCCTTTGCAGTATATCTTGCATAGTAGGTTAAAGATGTGGGTTAAGTGGACTCTAACGCCAGAATGTTTCAAAATACTTTATGACAAACAGTGCACATTCTAAATAGCATAGACTTATCTTTTAAATGTCAAAAAGAAGGTGAAAGTTCAATGACAATTAGTTCGAACACCATGGCTAAATATACAATTCACTGTGCTAAGCTATAAATATGCAAAATATCAAATCCATATCGCTTACAATTCTTGTGATAAAAAGAGACAAGATGCCTCTCTGCTCTGCAGGCGACAAAATACACATAGTACTCGGAGAATGTCCTAAGAGTAATCAGATAAGTTGAGAAACAGAAAGAATTTATCTATTGGAATCCCAAGGGTACCAATTGCTCTCCGTTATTAGTAGACCTATTGTTGCATTCATATGAAGCAGACTTTGTGCAAAATCTTGCGTGAAAAGAAGAAAACACTTGTGGCCTTCGACTCCACATTTAGATATATCGGCGACGTATTATCAATTAACAATGGTAATTTCCATCCCAATGTCGATACGATATATTCTGGTGAGCTTGAGATAAAAAAAATACCACAAAGTCTGACACGTCTGTTTCATACTTGAATATTTTTACTTAAGATGTTAACGGTAATCTAACAACCAAGCTCTATGATAATTAAACGTGATGACTTTAACTTTTCTATCGTCAGCTCCCCCTACTTATGCAGCAATATACCTTCATCACTTGCATACGGATTTTATATACTGTATCTCAGTTGATGTGATACGCAAGAGCATGCTCTACGTATGAACAATTTTTAAACGAGGTAAATTATTGACAAAAAAGTTGATGTAACAGGAATATGAGAAGTCTCGTTTAAAGTTATCATTTCTTAAGTTGTATGGTCGATACAATGGCCTTGTCAGCAAATAAGATTCATCATTCTCGACTTGTACATTCCGATAATGCATTGCGGCGGATGTTGGGGTCAAACGAGGTCAGGGGTAAAACATGGCGAAGCGTCATTAGAGACTCGGTATCCATTTAGTTCTTTTGCCACTTTGAAACACTAATTCATGTTCTGAAAAAAACTCTGGATCCTCCGCAAATGTAAAAATGTGCATGTTACTCCATGGGCTCGATGATGATTACAACCGTACGTTACACAAAATCATTTTTGCCCACGAAAACATCTGTTCAAAAGCTATGCAAGATGAGGCCTAGCTGAACAATGCCCAGATCCAAAATCCAGCTAGAAAAACGGGGAACAAGAACAAAGTCCCTACAATATTTTCCCACAAGGTAAGAATGCAACAATACTAACAAAATCGTCTGAATTTTAAATACATACATGTGTTTTATACATGTTTACAACTGTTTCATGTAGTACCGGTACTCTATGACATCAACGTTACTAGTAGTGGGAAACCCGTTATGCATAAATTATCCCATGTTTCCCACTAGCGTTGATGTCACTGGCCTGGCATACATGTACTTATGATACAATATACTAACTAGACAGTGATTCCTTATCCCTCTTTCATTTCATTTTGAAATAAAATTGTAGATTTAGATTTTAAAAATGTTGACTAATAGATGTAAATTACATGAGACCTCCCAGACTGCACACTGTATGCTAAAATGAAAATCAATTCATTGGAGGGGGGGGGGTATAACATACACTGTGCTTAAAGGTGGTGCCCGATTTTGCAGTTAAAAAATCATAAATTTAATATATGAATGATCAGTGTTACTGAACCTGTAGCATGTGTGTGTGTGTTTTTAAAATGCATATTTTTTAAAAGGTTAATATATATATCTAAGTAAATTGTATATTTAATTTTTATTCATATAGGGAACACTTAATAGAAGGCATCCTAATAAATATACAAGATCTTATAAGCCAGTAACAGCAACCTCATCTTGTTTTCCAGAAAGAACAGGTAAACTAATATGTTTATTTGGCAATAAGACTGATTTAACACTTTTTCAGATACCAATTAAAAAAGTTATTATTATTTAAGGGGTGATTATTAAAAGATATACTTCACAGACTGCAGGGAATGAGTTAAATGCTTCACTTTTTTTATTTTAGTAGAAACTGCATCAAAGGCTGATAAACACCCAACAGCTACTGATGGACAGCATGAATTTGACCAAGAGTCATCTGCAACTTTTAAGGCAATACATACATACATACATACATACATACATACATACATACATACATACATACACATATATATATATATATATATATATATATATATATATATATATATATATATATATATATATATATATATATATATATATATATATGTGTGTGTGTGTGTGTGTGTGTGTGTGTGTGTGTACATGTGTATGTGTTTGTGTGTGTGTGTGTGTACATATTTCTATTAATATTCAAATTTATGTTTGAAATAACAGACTAAATCTAAAAAAATATATATACACAAATTGCAATTGAATATATCAGATTTTGTAAAAGTTTGTTTACTTATAAACTATCTTTTAGCAAATATTTTAAATATTTTGTGGATTGTGTGCAAGATTAATTACCAGTCTGATTACTTTCTTAATTAATTTAACAGGCACCAGAGAACAATGGCCATGATTATTTGAAAATACTTTCTGATGAAAAGAGGCACTGTCTTCCATGGGCTCATACATTACAAAGGAGAGTGCCTGAGAGAGGAACGAACGACAACTCTGCATGGGAGATTGTAGAGGAGGGTCCATGTTTTTGTTGATTTCACTTCAAAGACCCAAATTTCTGTGCTTTTTTTCAATACTGTTTAAGGAGATTTTAAAATGTACCATGAAATGGTACCAAAAAATAATCAGTCGTTCAATTTTTGCACGGGCTTGGATCTTGAGGTTTTCAATGCATTTTTTTTTTACATATCTACAACAAAAAGCTTCATCCATGCAGTATTTCCATGAGGAAAGAACAAAATAAATCCAATCATTTAATCTGGATGGCTAAGGTGTGAAGAAAAAGCCTCGCATTACTAGACAGTTCAGTCTGCGAAAGGAATAATGAACTGAAGCTTATAGTGAAGTTATTTTCATTCTCTGTCTTAAAAATATAAAACTAATTTAACTAACAGATATAAAAAAAATTATGGTTAAAGCAAAGCAAAATTGTCTGTACCTGTCATTTGTAGTCTTCAATATAAGCATGTTTTATTGTTTACGTATTTCCAGATGAGATGAGTAAAATATTAACAAAAAAAGACCAATAGTTATATTGTCTTGAACAAAAAAAAATATTGGAGTTGAAAAGTTATGCAAAATACACAATGACATACACATCATCAAGTGCTAATTATGTGAAAAATACTATTACCTGTTTCTGTTTTATAAAAACTACTACAAGTATTACATTACATGTATATTGAAGGGATAATTATTATGTTGAAGGTTGTCTACCGGTAGTTTTTTTTTCCATTTCCATTCCATGAAAACGAATGAATTACATTCTTATTTATATTATTTGAAACTTGCTTTAAATCTATGACTCTGATTCTTTCCATGTGATATTTTTTGTTTAAAATTGGATTAAATGATTCACAATACGATTTGAAAATATTATGGACTTTATCATGTTCTTTGATGTATTGTAGAACCATAACACCTTTTGAAATATGGTTCTATACAATACATCAATGGACATGATAAAGTCCATAACTTTTTTCTAATTTCCTGTAGTGAATCCATTCAATCCAATTTATTTAACACCTTTTATATTAAATTTTAAAATAAGTTTTGGGGAGATTTTCATATTTCAAAACTTCAGGAGAAAAATAACAGCTTGGACCCCCTAAACAATTGATTTTACAGAAACTTTTAGTGGATGTCTGACTTTAATCTTTTGTCAAAGGTCAAGGTACATAGTTACATGTTCAAAAATTTACTTTTTTTCATCCTAAATTGACAGAAACTCTCTGCTCTAATTTGGGCGGCGAGCTTTGCCAATTTACGTCGATTTTAGTCTCAAACGCGCACGTACGCGTCGTTTGCGTGATTTTTTTTAGCATGTTTACACTGGAAAAATTCAGCTAGTATTTGCCGAGACTTTTTTACAAACATCCACGTGTACCAAACCTGCTTGGTTCTGTACATTTTATCCTTAATCAAAAATTCGTATTCGAATGGGCGGGGAGATTTGTTGGCTTTGGAATAATACAGCTAATCTCACTCATTAAGACTACCGTCGGAAGGGTTGAATAATAATGCTCTGAAAAAGATAACTACTCTGGTGAACTCAATGTACAGGAAAATCAAGTTTGTTACTGATGCGAAAGGGAGATTATGAGAATTTTTAGTTTTATTTTTGGAGGGTTTCGACATGTTGATATCAATATCTCAGGAATTATCACTCAAAATCACACAAAATTTTGGTAACTTGTTGAATAAAGATAGATTAAAATGTATGATAACAATGGTGGAAAACATATTTGAATTAGTTGTTTTAATCTAACTCAAAAGTTTAATATGCGTTACTTAATCCTTTCAGTATATGTACTTGTACGACTTTCGAAATGAGTATATTTTTTATTCCAGACCATTAAATATGAATTTTAAAAAATACTTTAAATATATATAATGGTATTTCAGAACAAATAACTTAAATCAAAAAGCAAGCTTAAGTATTCTAAATTATTTAATTTCATATTGAAAATATATCATTTGAAATATGAGAATGTAATTTTAACGAACGTTTATTTTTTTTCCATTTTAATCTATTAAGAAAAACGTTAAAACTGTCAAAAACATTTCGGCGAATGCATTCTAAAAGTTAATACGTATTGATTGAAAGTACACAAAAAAGAAAAGCGGAGTTTTTATAGCAGTTATTGACGTGCATATTTAAATCATCTGGAACACTGCCCTACGATTATGACAGTTGCTATATCAAGCATCTCTATGAACTTTGGTGGGTGTCCTTTGATTTCTTTTATAAATACATTTATGTCTAATTTCTATAACGAGAGTAAATCTTTTTATACCGTCATAAAAGATAATAACGAGATCTTTCTAAAAGTATTGATGTTAATTGCATTAATGAATAAAATATAAGTTAAGGTATAAATCTAATGATTTCTACAGCACATAAAAAGCTCTTGATTATTGACAGCGATGTAAAACAATAGGCCCAAGCGTATTACAACCAAAATTTTGTTATAATGATACGACTAATCATGGTTTTGTTTTTGAGATTTTAAGGGAGCTTTAAATTTAGTTATTTTGTCATTGGTCATGTGCAAAATATTTTGTTAAAAACATTCTGATAGTACACACAAGGAATTTAAAGTTGATATTAAAAAAGGATGCTAAATTGAAAAGTTTCTAATTGACAATATACACATATATGTACTCAATATTACTTGGCACCTGATCCCACCTCAGATGTTTTAGAGGTTCTTGTTTGCTCTGCTCCTGATCCTTATTGTTTAATGAACTTTTGAGTTTGTTCGTTACTGTACGTTATCTCCATATATTTCATATACTCGTATATGTCCTTTTTATCGGAATTTCAATGAGTACCAATTTCGTCCCGTTATTAGCAGACCTATTTTGTATTCAATATAAAGCAAAAAGTGTTCAAATCTTTGCGTGAAAGAGGAACATAACTTGCTGTGGCTTTCAACTCGACATTTAGATATATCGACGATGTATTCTCAGTTAGCAAAGGTTATTTCCATTCTTATGTCGACATAATATAAATAATTTGAGCTACAGATCCAAGCAATATTTGTCGCTCGTTAAGTACATGTATTGGTTTATTTATTTATTAATAATTTTTTTTTGCATGATATTCGTTTCCTCGTTTATAGCAGGATTTCCTTCGATTATTTATATGTTTTACTTCTTTTCCCGAGTGTTTATTTAAGAGGAAGTCCGCCGAAAAACCAGGCAGGGTTGTATTAATAGGCGGCACATCGAATGTGACGAATATTTGAAATTTTATTGAAAACAATATCAATGTAGTCCAAATGGAATAATGTAATCGAAGATTTGTTTTAAAATTGCTTATTTAGTAAAATATCCTATTGTTTCGTGTTCTTGAATTCCCCTATATATAAACCATTGAATTTAGGTCAGAAACAACGAACTGTAATTTCCAATACTTATTTAACAGGACTATAATTCACGCTGAACTAAATCTAGAAATATTTTGTCTTTCAGTTTCAAAAATAAAATTGGTGGGCAAAACACTTTTGATAGTAGTTTTCTGTCAAAATATATAGACGTTTTTATGAAATTTTGCGATGTAAGAGTTATCTCCCGTGGCATCGGTAAATCTGCTAAACACCTTACTATCGAAATCCTAGTGAAATATTTAGAATATATACACAAAATAAAATTATTTAACAAAAAATTACTACTTTATTTTCAAAATAGAATTCATTTTCGCCTCCAAACGTAATATTTAGATTAAGATTGGCAGTATTATTCAGGTTGAATCCACGTTTCCATTGATGTATCAATGACGTCATATACCTGACTAATATTGCGTCACAATGATTAAATAGTTACAAGTTTTCGAAAGATGTTTGTAAATTCTTTGCATAAAAGCGCAAATAAAACGATTAAAAATAAATAATTTCTCTTTTTCTGTCCAATTACCTTTCAGAGTGCATTATCCTACATGTTAAATAATCATATATTTTTATATATGAAATGTATTTTTTTCACGGGCGACGTCTCAGCTAGAAGTCCCTTTTGAAAAGTAATTTTGTACATGTCCGAGAACTAATTTTTTAAACTGATTTACTAGGCTATGCGTACAAATAATTAATTGTTTATATTGAATATTTCTTATAAAATTGGGATGTGAAGAGATTTTATTTTCTCCAGATTATCAAGGAAAGATGAATATTTTAGATTTACGCAACATTTAATAATTCAAGTCAACGGAGTTGAGATATTTATTTCATGATATTTGTACATACACACACACAAAACAAAAAAAAACACTTGATTATATTTATCTATGCAGTCAAACCAAAGTAAACGATCCGCGGTACGATTTAAAATATTTTATTGAAAAAGTGAAAAATAAGATTTAAAAAATATTTATTGAGGAAAATTACTGTTGAACTCCCCACTTCAATTTGCCACTAAAACGGAAGATTTTGTGGGCGTATTTTTTGTTTTGTATTGTTTTTGTTTGGTTTTTTTTGGTTAAATTTGGTGATTGAAACAATCACATACTCACATTCAATATGAAGTTAAAAAATGTGACCATGTTGGCCAATTCTAAAATGTTTTCCCATTAATGAAAGTTTTTTTTTAATATGCCGCCTTGCCCCCCCCCCCCCCCCCCCCTCACCCCGTCCCGGCTTTTTGCTTGCGATTTCTAGGCTCTTAAATCATAATACTATATAAATTATTTTCTTATTAATATAAAATTAAATTTTATAAGATGAAAATAATGGGGAAACGGCTTTTATAGATGACAGGTTTAAAAAAAATTGGATATAAAGTCGAGACTGTGCACATTTAAATATTTTCTGCATTTAGGTAGTGCAAGTATATTTTCGCCAATGATAGAATTGAACTCTTTAATTCACGAGAGAATTAAAAAACTTTAGTTGGAAATAAGATATTTAATAAAGATAAGCTGTTTACTCTCAGTTGTTGCATAATGCATGTACAAATACTTGTTTTTTAATACCGAGTATCAAGAAATCGTACAGATGTTATACATGATTGTAATCTTCATGTACGTAAAAGACATTAGTATTTTAAATAAATTGTATAAACATTTGAATCCATGGATAAATTAATTTTAAAACAGTTTACTAACTGAACAGAAATAAAAGACAAGAATATTTTTTTCTGATACATTAAACAAATGCAGAATATCTCTAGTTTTACGGTAAAAACCGATCCCGATTGAAATAAAACCGATCCCGATTGAAAATAATGCAAAATGTGTAAAGTTATAAAACTAAAGACAACTGCCGCCCATAAGACATGTACAAAAATAAATCAAGTAATTTTTTGGCCATATTACAACAAAAGAGCCAAATTTAACATTACAATTATAGTATTTCCTTCTTTATATAATTCCGGTCGGGATCGGTTTAATTGTGAAAAATTGTAAAACATAGGTAAATTTGACTCCTTTTATTTCTCTCAATATAAGGGTGCCCACTGATTTTATTGAGTGACTCAAAAGTTTGTACTTTGTATTCATAATAACATGAGAAAAAAATCTGTCATTGAAATGTATTGGGTTTTATAACGTAATGAAAATTGGATAATGAATTCAAAAAGTTACTTGCTAATCTCAATTTTGGACCACATATTTTTTTCTAAAGAAATATAAATTGGAGTCTTATTCATTACTAAAATTAAAGATAAGAGTCTATGGTATAAATAATATTGATAGACACATCCAGGTTTTGCGTATCTGGTACATATAAAACAAAATAAAAACATAGTAATTTTTTTTACCCCCATGTTGACCTTTTTGCACTTGAAATTGAGCAATTACCAAAAATAGGACTAGTGGAGCACTAAAAATTTTTTTGATGTTGTCATGTGTAAACACTTGCTTAAATAAGTCTACATGCAAAAAATAATAAAAATCCATGACATGCGATGTGCCACCCATTGCCTGATTTTCAGTGGACTACCTCTTAACACTTTACAATGGATCCAAATAGCCATACATGGCCTAAGATTGTCCGATTTAAAAATTGCATTCCAACGTCCACGTAAGGATCTTGCTAGAATAAAGTGCCTTGAAAGGTAAATAAAGTAAATTATAAATAGTTAATTAAAAGATACGGTGATTTAAGCGGGGGAATGCATGTAATACAAGAAATAATATCAGAATCGAGCGAAAAAGAAGCGTCGCCATAAATAGTGTCTTTATAATGTTTGGATCTGTAGCTCTTTGGTTTGTTTCTCCGAAGTTTCTCAACCATAGAGCTACAGTTCTGCACCTGTTACAACACTAAATGGAGGTAACGAAAGTATTCAAGCTCAAAGTACACTTTAACAATGCTAATCACGAGCAGGAGCAAACGCAGACCTCTAAAAGATACGACTTGGGATCAGGGGCTCGTAACATAAAGGTTGCTAAGATTTTGACTTAAGAAGGGTCATAAGTAAGTTTTAGGCACAATCTTAGGACCTGCCTAAGTACTATTCAAGTGTGTCTTAAACTGTAACATAAAACGAACTTAGGAAGGTCTTAGCTAAGTCAAACTTATGTTCAAAATATTTCTTATGAATCACCGTATATTTTTTTCATTTTCTTTAGATATATTGCTACAAATTTATTCTGTTGTGTACGTTTTTATTAAATATAATATATTATATAAAAGTTGACGTCCTACAAGTACCTATCGGTTTTAGTCACGTACATGTAAGATTAGATTTCGTATTAAGGATGTACTTCTGTTATGAAATACACTTAATATTTTATTTAAAAAAAATACTGCGTGGTTTGTGGTTCATTGTAACTGTATGACTATTGTTTATCCTTCGAAACTGCGATGTTTTCAGTTACCATTGTTCTTTTGTTTTGACAAATGTTCACTTGCTTTGTTATTCTCGTAGACATTACAAGATAACCAAACGTATGTCTACTTGAAATGAAAACTAAAAAAAAGTACAAAACATTTTGACCCCCCCCCCCCCCAGCTGTCCCAGCCAATGTCAGCAAGCACAGACTGCAGTAGTTATAATTATTTAAAATTTAATCAAGGGTGGAAATTGTTTCAGGAGATATTTTTGTACATGTATGTCTCCATTTACTCTCTCTCTCTCTCTCGATCAATCGATCGAGCGGTAGGAAACCCTTCCTAAATCCGCGCTTGTCGTTCTTTATTAGTTTTTGGTCATCACCCTCTTACTCACCAACATTTTTTCTGTGTTTAAAAATTAATTTCATCTCATATTTTCAAAGTCAACATACAGATCCATGATTTATTACTGTGTTCAATTTTACTTTTATTGATTATTGTTTATAGCCGACGTCCCACTAAATTCAAACGTATATCCAAAATTTAAATTTTGCATTTACATTTACGGTGTGTTGAGAGTAATATTGTAATCATTGATCAGTAACCACCCCTCCCCCCCCCCCCGTCCGACGAGAAAAATCTTATTACAGTATTTAATAGAGATTAATATATTCTTTAATGCATAATATGAATAGAGGAATGTTTTAACACCGAAAGTCAACATAAAATACTTCTAAATATATGTATAAGAAAGTTAAGATATACTTAAGTCACCTTTACCGGTCGTCTAAGTTTTGCTAAGATTGACAAATATTAGCACGCTTCTAGTAACGGTCTAAAGTTTTATACTGTACTTAAGTCCTACTTAAGCATGGTCTCAAACTTAAGTAGCCTTTATGTTACGACCCCCAGGTGATTAGAGCGTGTGCTGTAGAATTGATCCTTACGTCGCTGGTGCAAATCCACTTTGAGACGTGGAGTCAAGTCCTTCATATGAAGCTATGAATATGAGGTCCAGTGTCACAGCAATAATTGTCACGACAAAGATCACTTACTGCTCAAAGGCTCTATGTGCCAAATAAAGGTCTAAATTTGAGATTTAGTCCTTCGCCTATACACTCAAAGTCAATAAAATGGTACAATTCAATATTTTTTTTTCTTTAAAATTCGACTTTTGATTATCAGTATGCTAATAACATTTTCGAATAATTCAAAATCTCAAGTTTGTATTCCCAAAGTTTTTTTAAGTTAAGTTTCGG
>NW_026934407.1:0-6038 GCF_032062105.1 Saccostrea cuccullata
CCCAAATTTTTTTTAAGAGAAAAATAGAAACAAAGCGAGCAATAAAGAGCGCTTATATTGCCTCGCTATCTGACATTCTCAATCTGATATGTTCATGTGAATCTCAATTTTCAGCTTAGTACAGAGTGTATTTTGATATCAAACTTAATAAAATATTGTGACAGATGTACATATATCTAAAGATCACTTGTGTATAAGTTACGGATGTAAAAAATAAATACAATGTGCTGACTGTTACCTTTTTTTAAAGCAAAGTCTTCTTGATCTTCCCCGTTTAATTAAGGATCATGACTAAAATTTTGTTGGCCGCAACATAATAGTGTAAGAAACAATCAATGCTCGTCTTTTTAATATTGACATGAAATAACCTCCATGATATATTAAAATAAGCTCTTTTTTAAACATAATGTGTCGACGCTTAACAAATTTTGCAAAAATTATAAAACTACTAATGAATTTGAAATCATTGAACATGATGATCCTTGTCGTTCGATCCCTATTTATTCAAGATATCTCCATTTATTTCATCTATATAAAAAGAGAATAAAACATAGTGAAATCGTGGTGCGTGTCCAACGAAGGAGAAGGAAAAATAATTGTAACTCATTGCTATTTCAAAATTTATGATATTTATCATTCAGGCAGACGATGACATAGATATATTTTAGCATATATAATTAACTTCATTCCTTGTGATTTTATGTCTAAAAACAAATAACTCTCTCTCTTTCTCCTACAGTGCTTACGGATGTATGTTTTTCTCCGTATCTATTTTTTGTGATGTATCCTCAACATTTAAAACTGATACCACCAATTCCCCATTTTCAAAAGGTGAGTTATTTCCCCTGAAAGGAACTCTTTTACTGTGTTTAATACGCATGCGCTATAAATAAAGTCACTTCCGCGGACGTTCTTGATGTAAACATGTTTAAATGGAGTAATGCCTCAGTCATATGGAAAAATGTTATTATGTTTGTGAATAAAAGAAATCTTAACTGATTCGTATTTTTTTAAATTGCCCACTCATAGTCTCTTTCTGGATTTGTATTAATCTGTGTAGTACTATAATAATGTGCTGTGTGACACCCCCCCCCCTTACAAAAAAAACGAAACAGATTACTGATAAAATGCTGATATATATTCGAATAGGCCTATTTAAAAAAAAGCTAATAAGCTAATTTTCGGTAGTGGATGTTCTGCAGGCAGACGGATCATATTATTTACAAAATGTGCGGAACAAATTTTTAGTTATAAAGTTTTTACGAATTAATCTAGCCTGCTGCAGCCATATTTTCTTTGTATCTCTAAAAAATTTTGGAGACTAATGACATGTCCATTTACAGTTTTACCTCTGAAATTGCTGCATATACAGCAGTAGTTCGTCTTCCGCGACCGATACCAAGAAACTGCGTTTTTGCTCGATTGTATGTCATAACATAGAACTTTTACTTACAAGAACACATTTGGTGACAATTAAAGGCCTATTTCATTTGAATTAACAGTGTTTCTAGAATTTTTTATTTGTAAAATAATTGAATCACTAATATAGTATTAAAACTTTGAATGGAATTCTAAATGAATAATTTTATCTAATGTCCTCATGTAACGAAGAAAGACTAATTAAAATAGCATTGACCTGAATTCGTGTTACATATGTCGTATAAAGTCTGAGCTGCATTTAATCAAACTTTTAGTGTAGGATCTAAGCATATGTACATGTATATTCCCGAGTAAAATACGCATTTTGTTTTAGATCAGAGAATTGAAAGCAGAAACACAAAATTGATACAATAATTTCCTAGCGTATTTCTCGTTAATTAACGGAAAACATTCTTTTCTCAAGTGTTATTTATTCTTTTAAAATCCTCTCAGTGTAAGTACATGTATTTATTTTTATAAGTTATTGTTTTTGCAAAGTGTGTAAAAAAAACTATATCAGAGAGAGAGAGAGAGAGAGAGAGAGAGAGAGAGAGAGAGAAAGAGAGAGACTCATGTAACCCTGTGTAACTAACATACATGCATGTGCATCTGTGAAAAATATATGTACCGTAATTTTATTGAATTCACAATTACTAATTTCAATAATTTTTAATTTTCACAACTATGGTTCATATTCAACTGTTCAACCCATTTACATATTCGTTCTCAGTACCTGTACGCACGGGGGGGGGGGAGGGGGTCGAAGGGCTTAGCCCCACCCCCACTTTTTTTCCCAATATTACTTTTTCTATTGAAAATGTTTTTTGATAGACAGATTGCCAACACACACACGCACACACAGTTAATACTACGATAAATATATAAGGGAAATGTATATTGTATGCCAACATTTAAACTGGTACAATTGTGTTTAAATGTTGCAAAATATTAAGCTTTATATTATGAATAAATGTGTCATGAAAAAAATTAAAATGCAAAAAAAAAAACAAATTTTAAAGACGATGCTAATAAAATACTAATTCGTATACCTTTCTTTATATCTAAAAGACCCTTCATAAAATAATTTATTATCTAAAAAAAAATGCAAAGGAATATCCTCATTTTAACGAATTTTTATAGTGGATTTGATCACGTACCGAATTCATGTTATATCCCATTGACACTCTAGAAATATTTTATTTCTTATATTTATATTTTAATTTCTATTCACATTACAAAGACAACATGCTCTGTTTAGACTTTGTTATTGAATGCAAAATAACGTATCCTTATGAAGTCATAAGAAGTCACAGTCAAGATTCTCCAAATGCCTCGTGCAGTTTGCTTTCCACACGCAAGAAAGTCTGGTCATGTGACCAACTACATGTATATACTTTGGGGGTATGAAAAGGAACTTGTTAGAAATAAGCAACTTACCACAGTATTTCTTAGTTTGCTCTGCCCTATCAAAAGATCAATAGGATTTTTTATCTCACGAAGTATAATGACATTAGAAATATTACGTATATATAAGAGTGCAGTACCCTGTCTGCGCATTTCCCGTAGTCCGTTTCAGCGCCGCTGTGAAAACGATAAAAAAGAAAACATATCTATAAAAAAAATCTGTTAGGGGAGGATAATCTGAAAAAGGAGGCATATTTTGGAAGTAATCTGTCCTCGTAAGTTTCTAAGATGACCTGTCCTGGGTGATCTGTCACCAGGGATCGTTTTAGATACACCACCACCATCACTCTCTACTATCTGCTCATACATTCACTTCTGTCATCAGCTTGCGTATATCAAAGTGATAAACAAGATAAATAGTGCATTTGTTTTCATTCATGTAAATTCAATTTCTATGCTTACGATTGAGTTGTAAGTGTTCGTCAAAGGTCAACATGTCAAAAAAATTATTTTTGCAATAGCTCCAAAACTTTGTGTGGTATAAAGTCAAAACGTTTAAAGTTTATAAATATATCATTGATTAATATATAGAAAAGTATCACTTGATAACAAGTATTTTTAAAAAGATGTTTTTTGAGAAAAATTGTATCAGAAATTGTGCAAATTTAAAGAAAAATTCACCTGCATTCTGTCTTTTTTTTTTTTTTTGTGAAAACCAACATTGTAGAAATGATATATGTTTATCATTGAAGGGCAAGTTGGATGTGAATGGTCTCTGAAAGGCTGTTATTGAAAGCCTGACATATATAAAGACAAGACCCCTATATAATCTGTCATTTGCAATGTACTTTCACTTTCAAGTCTTAACATTTGGACAAAATAAACAGGTAAAACAACTTTCCAGAGGCTATCCAAGTCCAACTTGCCCTTCCTTGATAAACATATTTTGTTTCTGCAATGATGGTTTTCACTTAGAGCACGGAATTAATTTGGTGTGTTTTTTTGAAAATATATACATTTTAAGAAAAATTTTTCTCAATTAATATTATATTCCAAGTATTTTCTTATCAAATGATACTTTCTATCTGTTAATCAATTTAAAAAATTATAACCTGTAAAAGTTTTACCTTTATACCTCACATAGTTTTTGGGCTATTGTAAAAATAATTTTTTGGACATGTTGACCTTTGACGAAACCATAAACATTAAAATCTGATATTCATAACTACTAGAATAGTTCATGCATTTCCCCTTTAAGAAGAAAACACCCATGGTATATAGTCAAAAATTAGAAAACATCTATCATTGAAAAAATGTTTCCCAAGCCCACCAAGGTCCACGCAGAAAGAAAATGTATAAACTAAGTTAAACCGGATGCCATGGGCATACTCAGGCTTCGCATGCGCGGAAATGCTATTGAGTTCGCCCTTATGACAACTTGCCCGTAGAATCATTCGCCCTATTCGAAATAGAATAGGCATTCATTGGCAAATATCAAATACATAGTCATTTGCGAATACGAATTTCTCTCTTATTCATATATACTTTAAAAAAAAAAACTAGATATTGATTCTATGACAAAATCATTTTAAAAAGTATGAAGAACTTGCAGAATATAGATAACTTAACAATTTCAATTAAAAACTTTATTCAACGAATAGTTCTAGGTTTTAAAAGATAGAGCAAGTCTTCGTCGGCCTTAATTTTGTGCAGCAAGGCTCTCCAATTAATTTGATATACAGTAATCCAAATACAGCCTGATACCACAGGGGCCGGTAACATGCTGTATTTGATTTTACGTAATCACTATATGTATTTAAGGAATGAATTTAACTGGAAGCGGAGCGAAGCGGTTTATAAAAAAGCGTAAACTGTTCCAACCCAGTTTATACCGTATAAAATGGGTAGCTATTAAATTCATTACTTATAATTTAATTTTCATTCATTTAATGTAAGAAAAAAAGATGATTGTTCTAACAAAATGACTTCAATTTGTACAAAATGTAACGTCAGGCGGATTGATACGTTTCTGACGAAAGTCATTGTGACGTAGGCAACCCATTTTATACGATATGAAGTAAATTTTTTATCCAATCAAAAACAGCGTTACAACCAGAATTAAATTATATAAATCTCTTTTCGTTTTTACATAATCACATATATGTATGCAAACAGAGATTTGTATGCATATAGTAATTACGTAAATCAAATATAGTATGTTACCGACCTCTGTGCCTGATAAAGGCCTGTGGCAACGGTTTTCCATGTAGAGGATGGGGGGGGGGGGTCCAAGAAAAAATCTGCGGACTACAGAGCTGTGCTACACGTGTACCATCAGATCTATCTTTCCAACGATAGATTTCTTCCGTTTAAATCCAGAACAAATGTCAAGAGGGTTGCATGTATAGAAGAGTCCGATTTTTTTAAAATCATTATCATAGGCGCTTGGGTCAAGGATACTGTATACTCTCTATATAATGTATTGTCGACGAAATTCGAACTGTACTCGTAACATTTTTTTTCAATGCACAGTGTTAATTTTTATTTATTTATTTTTTTTTGTAAAATTTTCTGCTTCACATACACTTAAATGTCAGGGAAATTCGATCTTATGCACGCTTTAAAAATGACATACCCCACTGTATACTAAAAAGACATATTAAATGTCTACATAAAAATACTTCATTAAATTAAGAAACGGCCACTATGCTCTATTAAATATTCCTGAAAGTAAATAACGTTAATTCATCTTAAAAAGTAGTACAATTATCTATATATATTCTTAGACTAATTACATGTAAATTCAATATATGAATTTTGTTTAATTTACGTGTATTTTATGTAACAGAAGATTAAACTCAATAACCCTCATCTGATACCATTTTAGGATGTTAATGGCACTTTGTAGTTAGCTTTTTCCAGCTTGAGTATCTCTGACGTTTTGTCAGTATATACTTGTTTTTCTATGCACCGAAGACCTAGCGCATGTTCATCAACGCTCAAGTACATGTATTATGACCGTAAAATCGTAATAATAAAACCTTATAATTCCGGAAAACGGCTTGCATTAATTTTGTAGTCACTTATAATTTCACACTAGAAAGCAATAAAATCCATTTTAAATTAATGTGTTTATCTTTAAGGGATAAATCTGATTATTACTACCAAAATACATCTATTTTCGGGTGACCCTAGGTCCTAGTTGAGCGTACATT
>NW_026934408.1:0-6046 GCF_032062105.1 Saccostrea cuccullata
TGAACAAAAATGAGAAACATAAATTTCAATTTTATTTACTTTTTAATTTTTTTTTTAAATAATATCGATTCAATTAAAAATTCTTGACGATATGTTCCCTGACAAGTTTTTTTTTTTGAAATTTAAAATTATTAACTTTATCATGACATAGATAACAAAATTAAATAAATAAAAAAAATAATTACCAGACACGTGAGGAGCCTGTCCAGACGTTTGCCGTGATGGCATCGCACTTAGTTCGGGGGTCGCGGATCACTAGTCTGGTCAATACTGGGTATTCCTCGATGTTAATCTCTCCCATCGCCCTCTCCAGAATGATGAAGTTTGCCATCGGGTAATTACCTCGCTCAAACTCCCTCCAGTCCCGGCACTGCAGCACTCCCTCTGACACCCCGCACCGCGCATCAACGTGCACCACCAGAATCACAAAGATTAGCATGAACATTGTCTCTTCGAATTTGGAATTAAGATAGCCGAATTTTTTCCTTCATCTCTTATATAATAGACAATGACACATTCCAATTAGGGGTGGAATGGTTATTTCAATTACGATGTCATGAATTTTTTACCCCCCAAAATAAATTCTAACAGTTGATAAGTACAGGGTATTATTGTTTTTAGAATAATAGGGGGAAAATGGATATGAGGTACATACATAGTTCTTTAAAACTAATAAAGGACGTTCAACATCCCAGTTTAATAAAATGGAACAAGTTCTTACCAGTGGAAGTGTCCATATTGGTGTCATGTTGTAAATTTTGAATTTACCGGGTGGCAGTAAAAACAAAATTTACAACATGTTGTCATGTTGTAAATTTTGTATTTACTGCCACCCGGTAAATTCAAAATTTACAACATACATTGGTAAAGTTGCCTCAAGGTTGAGAAAAATAATTATGTACAAAGGAATTGATTAATAAACGATTAATATATGTCATAACTATTAAAAACAATAAATCTTAGTTGTATACCACTTAAATTATTCGATTCCGTAGAAGCTGATAGCTCAAAGTCAGTAACTTGAAGAATCACATTCATTACCCCCTTTTGAAAGTCGAGTAAACCCGGCGCTAGCGCCGCCTTTGATGCTACTCGAAGACTGTCTCCTGCGGAGCGGACCAGCAGCATGAAGAGGATATTACGCAATGTGTATATACGTGTATATACGTCTGCAGTAGGAATGATTATACACGATTCCTAGTTAGCACAGTCTTGAATCGAGTGTACTGAACACTATGACTTTATTATCGTGAAAGTGTTACGTTTTATTTATTCAAAAATAGTAAATCGTGACATTTTATAAATTGTCAGTGATTTTACTGAAGAAAAGTAGTATTATTGATTACTTTTTTTTTTAAAAGCGATTTTACTGTTGGATTTTCAAAATTTAGTTACGGTAATATGTATACATCAAGTGTTGAACTTGGGAATTAGTATGGAAACAATCGAGGGTGATAGCCATCTATGTATCGAGTCCTGTCTTCACGACTGTATTGATGAACTAGGACATCAACGGAACTTAGGCATTCCCTAGAAGTCACCTTTTTTAGTTAACTAGCCCGAGGTTTAAAGGGAAAGAACCAAAAGGGGAATTCTTTAGAATGTAATCGGGAAATCAAAGAAAGTCTCTTCACAACTGAGGATGGGAAAATTCTTTTGGTTAGGAACTTGGAGTTCCTGTCCAGAAAGATTTATTTCTATTCTGGATTGCTCATTGGGAATTATTTCTGTTATCATAGCCACCAGGCGCTCCTTGTAAAAAAGTCAATTATAAATACTGCCAATCTTCAGTCTGTCTCTCTTAATTGATAACATTAATTAATTTCTCTTCATCTTAAAATCTTGACCTGGCTCGACCTGTATAAAAAAGCGCCAAATTGAAATTTCAAACCCAATTAGTCATGAAATTAAAAACTTGCTGCAGATTTCTCTATTTACGGATGTGATCTCTGCGTGTTGTCTAATTTTGTTGGATAAAAGTAAATGGAGTGGGAATATGTCTCAAGACAATAAGTTAATTTAACCATTAATCTTAACCCTTGTGTCATAAGGATTTTTAGTTTTTTCTCTCTGGATTGAATACGTTGAAAACCTGATGGTACCAAAAGAAACCTAAATCATCAGCATGTTCCAATAAATTGATTGCATTCAATAACTTCTCTACATCTTAACCTTGACCTAACCTGACATGAATTTAAAAACAAAAAGCGCCAAATTGAACTACGCCAAATACTCCTTTATTCAGAACCCCAGTCTAACTTAAGAAAGAAATAAAAAAAACTTACAGCATGCTTTTCCATCAACTGCCTTTATCTCGGCATGGAACCGATAGAAGTAGCTGTCGACGCACCGAGCGATAATCACATGCCTTAGTGATCTAAAAACATCATAACATTGTCCAGGTTTAAAGCAATTTGCAAAAGAAGACACACTTGCTACATCTAAAAAATGATCTTGGTCTTATTGATTTCCCTCAATTTGGACGAATACAACTAATCTTTGCAGGCTTAGCAGTAGTAGTAGTAGCCCATAGTGTCTATACCCATCCCTCTCCACGGCTGCTCCTAAACGACCTCGTCGTTTTCGGTATCAATGCGATATGTATTCGACAATATTCTGTTATATCCGTATCTATACGAAGAGCATTACACTGGCGGTATCGAATATTGGTTATTCAAATTATATTTAACAAGAGGCCCAGGGGCCCTTATAGGTCACCTATAAAATTCCCAGCGATTGTATTTTGTTCGTGTTTTAATCCAAAAACCATGAAATTCACAATTTTTGAAAGAGGCACCGTTGTTTATCAAAGGGCAGATTTCAAAGCATTAATTTATTTTTAGTCAAAGTCCCCCCCCCCCCCTGGTACCAATGACCCAGCTGCCCTGAAATTATTTATTTTGAAAGAGGCCCATTTTTCTTTGAAAAAGGAGCACTTTTTTATGTTTAGGTTTAGTTATGAACATGAGAAAAAAAAGCCCCAAAGGAGGGGGAAAATTTAAAAAAAAAGTTTGATAAATCAATTATTAACATTTGTACGTTCTTTTTTATGCTATTCTAATAGGCTTCTTACCACTGGACACATAATGCTTTAGTTTTTGTAATCAATTTGGTAAAAAATTGATTTTGTTTGGACATAACATCCAGTCATTTGACTGTCCTGTTCTTATGCGTGCTTTACAAGCACGCAACAAATAACTGAATTTTCAGAAGTAGTGGATGGTTTTGTTGACGCCCAAAGTTACTGTTAAAATTGTGAAACCTGGATTACCATCCTATCGACAGGAAAACTTTTGCGAGTGTCTTTCAGGTATAGTCTACTTCTGCGCATAATGCTGTAGATGATGCTGTGGCTTTTAAATCACTAGTTCAGAGTTATTTCACATCCAGTGATCTGGATAGCACTAAAGTCAGAAGGTCATCAATTACTGTTCAAAGTGTCATAGACTCCTACTTCTACTCATGCCCATTTAGGACAAAATTTGCCTTCTCTCCAGCCCTTAGTTGCAAGAAAAACCATCAGTCAAGGAATTGCCAGAAAGATTGCTGGAAGTGGCCTTCTCTACGATCATTTGATTTGCTTGATTCTGATTTTCTAAAAATAAATGCTTATATCCAATCGTTTGAATAATTTTGTTCTCTCTAATAAAATCACTTACTGGCCCATCACGTAAATTCACTTACTGGCCCATCACGAAACTTATTCTGAATATGTGAAAAAAAATCTCATCGTGGTGATGAGAAAGAGGCCTAGTGTTTGTGTTTTAAGTGGGATTACATGTAACTCTACAAGCATCTTTATGCTATACATGTAGAAAATTCTTGTCAGAGAAGAACTTCCTGCATTCTAAGCACATTCTTATCTCATCTGGTTTGCTTTCCCTCATCATTCTCACTCAAATGATGCATGTTGTATTTGTATATTCCCTCATGACGCTTTTTTCAAACCACATGTTTTGTTCCCTAAAATGAACAATAAATCATCAACAAACTGTTTCCGTCTTCTACACTCATGTCTTTTTTAATTTTTTTTAACAATGTCTGGTGATTATGAATGGAACATTCAACATGGATTATGAGATTCCCCAATTCCATTCGTAAGGACGAAAATAATTCACTGCATGTTTTGATAGAAGGGCAGAATATCAAAAATCTCCCAGAGTTTCTTATCCTTGTTTTATAAATGAATCAAAAAGTAAAAAAAGGCCACAAAGCAAAACAGTGCTCTTAGTTTTATGAACGAAATGTTTGATATTTTTCCTATCAGGATTTTGCACTATTTCATGGCAATCTACCATACAGAACTTTTTCTTCATTTCCATCCGTGCTGATTTGTTACCTGTTGCAGTTATTAACAAGACCGGGCATTGTATAAAAGATTTGATTTCACCAAGCTTGCTGATCCATACACGGAAAGGCTCGTTCTCTGTTTCACTTTCACCCCTAAAAATATTAACACATTCAGATTCTTAGAAGATATTTGATTTCTCTCCTTGTTAAGTAGTGATAATATATGTCTCCATAAATTAATAAATTTGTAAAGTTGAATTTCAACCATACCAATGCAATACAGTATGGACCTCATCCACAACAAATATTTTGAAGCGTTTACTTTCAGCCAGCATGTCTCTCTATTTACTCACAGGCAGAATGGATTCGGGTGAAGCAAATGGGAATTGAAAATTACCATTCATAATATCATCATCTTCGCTAGAATCTCAATTTTCGTGGCTGTAAAATTACATGATTTCAAGTATTCACATTGTTCTTTACTTACCATTGCCAGTGATCTTTATGATGGAAGGTCATCTACACAACTTCTCTTTGCTTGAGATCAGAGGTAGAACACTCCAAATCCTGTTGGATAAATGGATAAAAGTACTTTTAAGAATTTGATAGTTAAACAAGAAAGTAAACATGTAGTCGGTCAAGTAAATCTAAGTATAAGAAATGTTTGCTATTTTACATTTTTGTAAAATAAAAAAAATAGGCAATAAAACAAGGTAAAAAGTTATAATTAATGCAAAAATAATGAAAACGTTTCTACATATTCTTAAGATTATAACTTTAAAATTTTATCAGAATCAGAGAGGAGATGGCTCTATTTACTGGGGATGCAGCAGACATGGGAAAGAGCAGCACTGTCCAGCCACATGATTCAAAAAGGCGACATCTTCCAAGAAGGCCTTAAAAATCTTGTTCACCCTGCAGACCCCTGAGTCCATTAAGCCATCAAAATGAGAGCCGAGGTAGCTTTCTCTTCGTATTATGATAGTCAACAATACATATGTGTGGTAAAATATAATTAAGTTTATAAAAATACGAGTCAATACTTTTTTCTAAACACTATGGAATCAATATTTTGCTGTTTACACATTGTAAACGGTCAGCAAATTATTTAATAGTGGCATTTCAATTCCGTTATATTTTTTCTTATTATGTGTACAACGTTTTATACTATCAGTGAAGAAAAGGCGGTGGATGAAATATTTACAGAGTCTGCACCCTTGAGTTGTAGAAAATGTATGAATGTAGTTTCAGATGCTGATGCTCCCCCTGCCAGACGTCCAAAGCCTGCCAACATGACATGGATTGTCAACAGGGTTAGCAGAAGCTGCGCAGCATTGTTAAGGCTTGAACAAGAGGGCGGGCCTGAATTATCGGAAAAGTTTACTGTGACGTCACACAAAAATAAACTTTTATGTATTTCTCATAATGCATGAAAAGTAAATAATTTGCAACTTTTAACTGTATTAGCATAAAAAAAACAATAATATAACTTATCAATGCATTTAAAAAAGTTGCTTGTGAAATCCCATGTAGCTGGTTTTAAAAAAAGCACTGATTGCGATGAACTTGTAACATGACGTCATATTGGTAAAATGACGTATTTTATGTGCTGTGAGAGGCAGATTGAGGAATTGTTTATCAATGAAAAATGTGTTTTATTATTAAACGGAGTATAATTTACAGGTTTTAAATAGTCGATAAATACCAATGTATATCCTTTGTTTAGTGCAATTATTTATTAACTACCAAGAGAATG